>NC_053024.1:157510128-157679270 GCF_003073215.2 Triticum urartu
GGATGCCCAGGAAGGCATCCCCTCTTTCGTCTACTTCTATCGGTAACTTTACTTGGAGCTATATTTTTATTCGCCACATGATATGTGTTTTGCTTGGAGCGTCTTGTATGATTTGAGTCTTTGCTTGTTAGTTTACCACACTCATCCTTGCTTTACACAACTTTTGAGAGAGCCATACATGATTTGGAATTTGTTAGAATACTCTATGTGCTTCGCTTATATCTTTTGAGTTATATAATTTTGCTCTAGTACTTCGCTTATATCTTTTAGAGCACGGTGGTGGATTTGTTTTATAGAAACTATTGATCTCTCATGATTCACTTAGATTATTCCGGGAGTCTTAATAGCATGGTAATTTGCTTAAAATCCTAATATGCCAGGTATTCAAAGTTAGTAAAATTTCCTTAAGAGTGTTTTGAATACTAAGAGAAGTTTGATGCTTGATGATTGTTTTGAGATATGGAGGTAATAATATCAAAGTCGTGCTAGTTGAGTAGTTGTGAATTTGAGGAATACTTGTGTTGAAGTTTGCAAGTCCCGTAGCATGCACGTATGGTAAACGTTGTGTAACAAATTTGAAACATGAGGTGTTATTTGATTGTCTTCCTTATGAGTGGCGGTCGGGGACGAGCAATGGTCTTTTCCTACCAATCTATCCCCCTAGGAGCATGCGTGTAGTGCTTGGTTTTTGATGAATTGTAGATTTTTGCAATAAGTATGTGAGTTCTTTATGACTAATGTTGAGTCCATGGATTATACGCACTCTCGCCCTTCCATCATTGCGAGCCTCTTCGGTACCGTGCATTACCCTTTCTCACATTGAGAGTTGGTGCAAACTTCACCGGTGCATCCAAACCCCGTAATATGATACGCTCTTTCACACATAAACCTCCTTATATCTCCCTCAAAACAGCCAACATACCTACCTATTATGGCATTTCCATAGCCATTCCGAGATATATTGCCATGCAACTTTCCACCATTCCGTTTATCATGACACATTCATCATTGTCATATTGCTTAGCATGATCATGTACTTGACATAGTATTTGTGGCAAAGCCACCGTTCATAATTCTTTCATACATGTCACTCTTGGTTCATTGCATATCCCGGTACACCGCTGGAGGCATTCATATAGAGTCATCTTTTGTTCTAGTATCGAGTTGTAATCATTGAGTTGTAAATAAATAGAAGTGTGATGATCATCATTAATAGAGCATTGTCCCAAATAAAAAAGGAAAGGCCAAAAAAATAGAAAATAAAAAGGGGCAATGCTACTATCCTTTTACCACACTTGTGCTTCAAAGTAGCACCATGATCTTCATGATAGAGAGTCTCTTGTTTTGTCACTTTCATATACTCGTGGGAATTTTTCATTATAGAACTTGGCTTGTAGATTCCAACAATGGGCCTACTCAAGTGCCCTAGGTCTTCGTGAGCAAGCAAGTTGGATGCACACCCACTTAGTTTCTTTTGTGAGATTTCATACATTTATAGCTCTAGTGCATCTGTTGCATGACAATCCCTACTCCTTGCATTAACATCAATCGATGGGCATCTCCATAGCCCATGGATTAGCCTCGTTGATATGATACTTTCTCCTTTTTTGTCTTCTCCACATAACCCCATCATCATATTCTATTCCACCCATAGTGCTATATCCATGGCTCGCGCTCATGTATTGCGTGAAGGTTTATAAAGTTTGAGATTACTAAAGTATGAAACAATTGCTTGGCTTCTCATCGGGGTTGTGCATGATGAGAGCATTCTTGTGTGACGAAAATAGAGCATGAATAAACTATATGATTTTGTAGGGATGAACTTTCTTTGGCCATGTTATTTTGAGAGGACATAATTGCTTAGTTAGTATGCTTGAAGTATTATTATTTTTATGTCAATATGAACTTTTATCTTGAATCTTTCGGATCTGAATATTCAAACCACAATTTAGAAGAATTACATTGAAATTATGCCAAGTAGCACTCCACATCAAAAATTCTGTTTTTATCATTTACCTACTCGAGGACGAGCAGGAATTAAGCTTGGGGATGCTGATACGTCTCCAACGTATCTATAATTTTTGATTGCTCCATGCTATATTATCTTCTGTTTTGGATGTTTATGGGCTTTATTATACACTTTTATATATTTTTGGGACTAACCTATTAACCCAGAGCCCGGTGCCAGTTTCTATTTTTTCCTTGTTTTAGAGTATCGCAGAAAAGGAAAATCAAACGGAGTCCAATTGACCTAAAACTTCACGGAACTTATTTTTGGAAGGAAAGCAACCCGGGAGACTTGGAGTCCACGTCAAGGGAGCTCCGAGGAAGCCAGGAGGTAGGGGGGCGCGCCCTCCACCCTTGTGGGCCCCTCGTGCCCCCCGACATACTTCTTCCGCCTATATATCTCCATATACCCTAAAACAATCGGGGAGCAGAATAGATCGGGAGTTTCACTGCCAGAAGCCTCCGTAGCCACCGAAAGCCAATCTAGACCCATTCCGGCACCCTGTCGGAGGGGGCAATCTCTCTCTGGTGGCCATCTTCATCATCCCGGTGCTCTCCATGACGAGGAGGGAGTAGTTCTCCCTCGGGGCTGAGGGTATGTACAAGTAGCTATGTGTTTGATCTCTCTCTCTCTCTCGTGTTCTTGAGGTGGTACGATCTTGATGTATCGCGAGCTTTGCTATTATAGTTGGATCTTATGATGTTTTCTCCCCCCCCTCTACTCTCTTGTAATGGATTGAGTTTCCCCTTTGAAGTTATCTTATCGGATTGAGTCTTTAAATATTTGAGAACACTTGATGTATGTTTTGGTGATCAACTTGCGGGTTCTGCCCATGAACCTATGCATAGGGGTTGGCACACGTTTTCGTCGTGATTCTCCGGTAGAAACTTTGGGGCACTCTTTGAGGTTCTATGTGTTGGTTGAATAGATGAATCTGAGATTGTGTGATGCATATCATATAATCATACCCACGGATACTTGAGGTGACATTGGAGTATCTAGGTGACATTAGGGTTTTGGTTGATTTGTGTCTTAAGGTGTTATTCTAGTACGAACTCTAGGGCTGTTTGTGACACCTATAGGAATAGCCCAACGGATTGATTGGAAAGAATAACTTTGAGGTGGTTTCGTACCCTACCATAATCTCTTCGTTCGTTCTCCGCTATTAGTGACTTTGGAGTGACTCTTTGTTGCATGTTGAGGGATAGTTATGTGATCCAATTAGGTTATTATTGTTGAGACAACTTGCACTAGTGAAAGTATGAACCCTAGGCCTTGTTTCCTATCATTGCAAATCCGTTTACGCTCACTTTTATCATTAGTTACCTTGCTGTTTTTATATTTTCAGATTACAAAAACCATTATCTACTATCCATATACCACTTGTATCATCATCTCTTCGCCAAACTAGTGCACCTATACTATTTAACATTGTATTGGGTGTGTTGGAGACACAAGAGACTCTTTGTTATTTGGTTGCAGGGTTGCTTGAGAGAGACCATTCTTCATCCTACGCCTCCTACGGATTGATAAACCTTAGGTCATCCACTTGAGGGAAATTTGCCACTGCCCTACAAACCTCTCCACTTGGAGGCCCAACAATGTCTACAAGAAGAAGGTTGTGTAGTAGACATCACAAGCAATGCATTGGATCGTTCTATCAGTGCTACAAGATCAACATGCACAACAATTAGAATTATTATTCTCGGGACACACACGATCGACACATTTGTCGCACTTTCACATAGATAATACTACCAAGTTTGAATTCTTTGTTATGGTTGCTATCCTCTGCATCATCATGTCGTGTTTCCCAGCTTGCAAGATTCAGAACCAACAAATAAGATACAAATAATAAGTATATCAAAGATACAAATAATTGAGAAATACTTGTGTTGAAGTTTGCAAGTCCCATAGCATGCACGTATGGTAAATGTTATGCAACAAATTTGAAACATGAGGTGTTATTTGATTGTCTTCCTTATGAGTGGCGGTCGGGGACGAGCGATGGTCTTTTCCTACCAATCTATCCCCCTACACTACAAAAAAATACACTTCTGTGATGATACGTGTTTGTCACAGTAGGTCGCTTTTTTGTCATGCATGTACATCCAGGACAAATTTATGACAGAATCAAGATAGTCATACCTGTGCTGTCGTAGAAGTGTTCCATGACATTACCAAAATTATCATCACGGAAGTGTCCACTTCCATGACGATAAATTGCGCATCACATAAGTGCTTTCGTCAAGGGTGACCGACACGTGGCATCCACCGTAATGGAACGCCGTTAAGCTATCGGGTCGGGTTTTGGATCCGATAACCCGTTAACAGCCCCGACCAATGGGGATTTTCCACGTGTAAAATCATCATTGGCTAGAGGAAACACGTGTCGGATCATCGTTGGGACAGATGTCATCCACTCATTGGACAGGAGGCGCCTATGATAGGTCAACACGTGGCACGGCCCAACAGTGGCCCATTCCGGTGAAAAAGGCCAGCCCAGTAAAAATTAGCAGGCCGGCCCATATAAGGCCTACTTGTGTCAGGTCCATTTAAGCGCACGACCAATACGAGATGTGCCAATTCGTCCCGTTAAAGATTTGACACCATTGCAGCCCATCGTCAGTTCGAGCCCGTTAACAGCCCGCTATATATTTGGGCTCAATATCGGCCCGATGAGATTTCGGCCTATTAACGCCCCATTTAATGGATGGACCAATTTTCAGGATGTACATCTTTCGGCCTTTTAGCGACCCATTTAAATGTTGGGCTAATTTCCGGCCCGGTGTGTCTTTCAGCCTGTTGACGGCACATAAATATGATGGGCCATTTGCAGTTGGACCTGAGTTTTGGCCTTTTAGCGGCCTATTTAAGTGTTGGCCCAATTTCTGGCCCGGTGTCACTTTCAGCCTGTTGACGACCCATAAATCAGTTGGGCCAATTGTAGTCGGACGTGAGTTTTGGCCTTTTAGCGACCCATTTAAGTGTTGGGCCAATTCCCAGCCCTGTGTGCCTTTCGGCCTGTTAACGGACCATAAATGAGTTGGGCCATTTGTAGTCGGACCTTAGTTTTGGCCTCTTAACGGCCCATGCCCTTCATGGTCCAATACCAGCCCGATTTCTCTTTCGGCCTACTAAAGTCCCACAACACAGTTGGGCCGTTTACAATACGACCTGACTTTCGGCCTCTTAGCGGCCCATGCTCTTCATGGTCCAATACAAGCCCGCTGTCTCTTTCGGCTTGCTAAAGGCCTACAGTATAGTTGGGCCATATGTAGCCCAAACTTAGTAACAGCCTGTTAACGGCCCGTGAAATAAATTGGGGCCACCTGTGGCCCGCTTCGATGTCGGCCTGTTAACGACCCGGGAGGTAAGAGGGCCGACCATTAACTTTCGGCCTAGTAACGGCCCATTAACTTAATGGGCCCACTAAAGTTCGTTCATGTCTTTAGGCCAAATTAGATAATTTGAGCCCATTACGACGACCAAAGGTACGGCATACAGGGAATAACGTTGCACATCCAGAATATATTACAGGAAATTACATCCACTGGGCAATCAAAGATTGATGCCAGTGTAAATAAATGAGCAGAACCTAACCATCTACAACATCACAATCTGCAACCTCAGCACAGATGACGCCCATAAGTATGTGGGCAAGTTCTTGCTGCTTTGCCACACTGTCTCTGAAAACATTGATCAGTTGTTGTGTCACACGACTCTGCACCTCTGATTCATCCACCATTTCCATCATTGTTTCAGCCATTAATTGGTTCACAAACATACATTTATTCCGTCGCATTCGAGACAGAGGATATGGAATAGATTCAGATGGCAATTTTGGCAGGCTTGTATTATTGATAGTGGAGAGTGTCTTAACCACTGCATCATAACATAAATTAGGACGGGAACCAAACAGATTAATCATGAGTTATTGCCATATTACCTGGCCTAGATTTACTAGAAAGAAACAATGGGGTTGCCTTGCTATTTTCAGAGTTTGTATTCTTATCTTCAGCAGCCTGGAAAAAATTAACACACTAGCATTGCTATCATTGGCCAAGTCAGATAATAGGAAAGCAACATTGACACAACAAACATTTGGGCAACTAGCCTACACCAAATTAACACAATATGGCACAGCTATCATCAGCCAGGTAAGGTAATACGAAAGCAACATTGACTAATTAATGAATGGGCAACCAGAGAAGCACTACAATTCAGTAATGTGCATGATATGAGATAGCACATTCATGCAGCTCAGTACGCAAAACTACCAGGCAGTTTTCCTTACAAAAATCAACATTGGCACCTTTAACATTTTGCTACAACTAATTTTAGATCAGATAAAGGTTAGATTCAGGCCGATTAACAAAATACATGCTGATGTAAAAATATAGTGATATACAACAGGTACTTACATCAGCACTGGAGCACAGAGAATTCCCACAATATATTTTCCTCGAATATGATCCCAATAGAGGAAGTCTTGTATCGTTTAACCTTATTTTCTAAAAGAGAGATGGGTAAGAAACATGTAGAAAATATGATCAGAATGCTATAAAATTTCATGATGCGAGGATACGCACACGCTTCTTAGAATGGAGTTGACATTCTTTTGCTGGACTAGAGCGGACTAGTTCTTTGGCCACTGGAATCTGCTTATTATCAGTGGGAGTTGGGTTTCTCTATGCTGGAGCAGTATCTATGAAAAATGGAGTTGGTTTATTATCTCCTGGCGTTTGGATCTTTTGCAAAGACCTGGTTTGTAACCCTTCAGATTCTACATAGCCATCTTCCCCTTGCATGCCTTATATAGAAGAATGGTGATTCAGTTATAAAACATGCTACAACAGAGATGGAATAGGTACTGAAGAATAGAAAGGCATGACATATTGACATGTATTCACTCCATCCGGAAATAAATGGATGGGTCTAGGCGTATTTCAGTTCTAGATACATCCAGTTTTATCCATTTCTGCGACATTTAATCCGAACGGAGGGAGTATTATGTAAGAGCTAGGGATACAACAGGACAACACAGTAAAAAAACACTGAAAAACTCACTGCAGAACCAAAGTATTCAAACCCACTGATATGAGATAGTACACTCATGCAGCTCAGGATGCAAAATTACCAGGCAGTTTTCCTTGCAAAAATCAACATTGTGGCCTTTAATCATACATTTTGCTACAACTTAGATCAGATAAAGGTTGGATTCACGCCGATTAACAAAATACATGCTGATGTAAAAATATAGTGATATACAACAGGTACTTACATCTACATTGGAGCACAGAGAATTCCTGCAAGAATCTTTCCTCATAAACGATACCATTGCAGAAAATCTTCTATCTATTAAGCTTATTTTCTAAAAGAGAGATGGGTAAGAAACATGTAGAAAATATGATCAGCATGCTATAAAATTTCATGATGCAAGGATACGCACACACTTCTTAGAATTGAGTTGACATATTTTTGCTGGACTGGAGCGGACTAGTTCTTTGGCCACTGGAATCTACTTATTATCAGTAGGAGTTGGGTTTCTCTGTGTTGGAGCAGTATCTTTAAAAACTGGAGTTGGTTTATTATCTCCTGGTGTTTGGATCTTTTGCAAAGGCCTTCTTTGTAACCCTTCAGATTCTAACATAGTCGTCTTCCCCTTGCATGCCTTGTATAGAAGAATGGTGCTTTAATTATAAAACATGCGGCAACAGAGATGGAATAGGTACTGAAGAATAGAAAGGCATGACATATTGACATGTTTTCCCTCCATCCGGAAATAAATGGATGGGTCTAGGCGTATTTCAGTTCTAGATACATCCTTTTTTATCCATTTCGGCAACATGTAATCCGGACAGAGGGAGTATGTTGTAAGAGCTAGGGATACGACAGGACAACACAGCAAAAAAACACTAGTTGAATGTAAAACTGTATGCTAGCGGAATACATACAGAAATAACTAAGGCAACATACACGTGTATGATTGGGAAAATAAGATGGCATTGCAACAGAGAACTAGAACAGCACTTCAATGTAAAAAAACATGGTATGGTAGACAAATGAAGTACATACTGATGAATAACTATGCATAAGATATTCAGAAGCATGGTGTCCAAATTAAGCAGATGGCATTGTGATAGAGTAGAATGACAGTACTTAAATTTGAAAACATGTTATCATGAATGGAATAGGTACTGAAAAACAGGAAGGCATGACATATTTACGTGCATGATCAGCATGCTAAGCACATGACATTGTAACAGAGTAGATACACTCCAGGACATTATATGCATGTTGTACCCATATCACAGGCCAAGTTAGAGCAAGGACCTTGTGGGGTGAAGAGGATTCATCATCTTTTTGCAAGTCTTCTGAAGAACTGCCTTTACATGTTCCATCATATTGGGTATCATTGACATCAAGTTTATTGGCCTTTACATTGCTCCGTGAGGTTCTTGTGGATATATCAGTGTGTGCAATTATATCTGACATGCATGGAAGACAACAAGTAGTTAGATTTATGTAATGAGTGCCTGTAGGAGACGACATAAATAGTAGGACTGGGGTTAACTAGCAGCAACAGGTCTCATAAACAAAAGGGAGAACACAGATGAAAGCTATAGAATATGTATCGTTTGTACTCGAGATTAACTATATGGCACACAAAAGTATTAAAGAACAACATAGGAAATACTAGAAGTGGTATAATACTATAATCACCAGCCTGTGGGATAGCATTGGCTGATGGATGATAACTATGGAACAGTGTTACCTAAAGAACAAGTATCTTAGCTGAACTATGGAACAGCGTTAACTCCTGAACAAGACCCGTAAGAGATCAGCATGAATATACAGTGAAATGTGATGATCTATTTTCCATGCTTAGATGAATAACAAAGCCATAAATGTTGCACACAAGTAAGATGAGGGTACAACCTATCTGGCTGCCATCCATAGGAGTGAGCATCATGTGCTGACTTGTGGATGGCCCTGCAGTTGTTGTGGCTGTGCATGTCGGGCACGCGCATTCGATGCAGGGAACTGTTGAGTGGGGACTATAGCTCCCTTCTGGTGTATGCTTCCCTTGTTGGAGCAGCTGCGGTGAGTCGGAAGACGGTGTGTCTGAAGATGCAGATAACACATAATGTTAAGAATGACATATCTCTTTGATCTGAAGAAATACACTAAGAGATCAACAGCAAGGTACGAGAGTGGTCACACGTCTGTTGACTGAAGACTAAATCGGGGTCACATGATTTATTTTATTTTGGTACTGTCCGATCTACGCCGGATGGCTGGCCGTCTTGTGCCTCCCGACTGACACTGTTCGGAATCTTCCCCGAAGAGCTAGCGACCAACGGCAGACCAGCCTGCCTCCGCCGTCTGTGGCCTCGGCCAAAACCCCGCTCCCCGCCCCACTGCACTGTCGTGGTTGCGCCGCCCCCGGGCCAATCCATAAAGACTCCCCGTCATCCAGATCCGGTGGCGGCAGTACCTTCAACCCACGCAACTCTAAAAGATAGCCATCTAAGCGCTGCTTCTGCGATGAACTTTGCGTCCCCGCACCCTTACGTTAGACACCAGCCAACCGGCAGCCTAGGAGCTCCGCCGCCTCGAGGGGTGCTGCTTCCCATTGCAAATTGATTGGCCCAGAATAAAAATTCAGACAACTGACGCCTAAATAAAGTGATTTGAGATGAGGGTGCGACCTATCTGGCGGCATGGTGAAGTAGGCAGGTCCAGCTGCCGAGTCGGTGAGGCCGGCGCGGTTGCGGTGGCGACCGGCGGCAGGGAAAGAGCGATGTCGCGACGGTCGACGGCTACACCGAAGCAGCGCCAGGACTTTGTACGGATCCAAAGTTGGAGCCGCTCCGGCGCCGTGAACAACGGCGGGGGTGAATCGGCTCCGGTACGGTTCACGCGGCCGTCGTCGAGGCAGCACCAGCAGCACGGAGTAAGAGGCGCACGGCCCTGTGCACGACAGCAAATGGATAGCGTCTCCGGCATTAGGGAGGAGGGCGGCTGTGAAATTGGTGCGGTGGGGGTGCCACGGAGGTGGGGCTGAGGTTTCGCGGCTCGGGAGAAGGGAGCTTCCCGGGGAGAAGGTGATTTGGCGCCCACGAGGTATGAATGGGTGCGGGCGGGGGAAATTGGGAGGGGAGTGGAACCATGTCTTACAGACGCATTTGTCTGAAATGTGAGGGGGAGTTACAGTTCTACCCTTGCCTATAGGCTTCTCGGCTTGGGTCTATGTACTGAGGGTCGGGGATAGTAGAGTAACTTTGCTTCTCTGGGTGGGAGCGATTTTCGGGCGAGAAGGGCATGTTTTGAACTACAGTGGGCGCGAGCGATTTCGGGCGAGGAGAGCGTGTTTTGAAATAATGGGCGCGAGCTATTTCGGGCGAGGAGAGCGTGTTTTGCTGACCATGGTTTATGAATTATTTGGCACATGCCATTTCGGCCGAGGAGAAGGCGCGCTTGGATGATATGAACCTACCCTCGATGTACAACGGGCCAATTGATGTGTGTCCCACATAGGACGGTAATTTGGGTCTCCCATTTATTTGCTCGGGCGAATTCCACCGAGCAGAGAGGATGTTTAACGGTTCGTTCAAATTTTGGGAGAACGAGCATCCACGTCTACCTTACCAAGTCGATTCGGATCAAATTTTGAAATATTAGCTTGCCACTTCTTTTTTAGATGGAGAGATGATGCTCGGGAGTAATGTGTTTTTACATGCTCGTTGCTAGCGATTTACTATATGACAAATAGTTGACCCACTCAAAAACGCTAATCAAACCCAAAATGAAATATCTTGATTCAATGAAATAGCTCGTTCAGTAGGTCAAAATAGTGAACTAAATCCAAAATTGAACACCTCAATCGAGTAGCATGTTGTACAGTATTATACTACTCCATGAACATGATGAAAGTCAAATTAATGAACTTGTTTGATATACGCATATATCCGTTCATGTGTGGATTGCAGACAACATGTTCTCCAATTTAAATATTTGAATGCAAGTTTATATCAAAACATGGTTTATATCAGTCTTTGATGCATAAAACGCGACCTCCCCCTCTCCTGGACTCCTATTCTCTCTCTCTCTCTATCTCTCTCTCTCTCTCTCTCGCCGACAATCTTCAATTCTGTCGCACGCATCCGACACAAAAACTTAGTTCGTCCCTCTCCCTTTCTCTCCATCTCTCTCTCTCTCTCTTTGTGTGTGTGGGGGGGGGGTCTTTCTAGTTCGCATGCATATATACACCATCTATAGGTCTCTCTCGCACACTTTGTATGATACTCTAGCTAGTCCAAGCTAGATATCTTGGGTGCACTCATCGTACACACATAGATTCCTTGCCTCTTTGCCTGTAACTCTCTCACGCACCACTATGTCGTCTCGGAGCTCTCCCCCCCTCTCTCAAACTCTCCATCCACCTGGGTCACACATACACATGCATAGCTCACTCGCACTCGATAGGCCCATCTAAAACTCTATCTCTCCCCCTCATTCTCTCTCCATCTCACACGCGCACACACACAATCTCATGCCCAGCTAGCCAAGTATGATGGTATCTCACTCAATTGTAGGCACACGCAGTCCCCCCTATATGTATATGACTAGCTAATCTTAGTCTCCACCACAAACATGTGCATGGTCTATCTCATTTTCTCTCGGGGCATCTTTCTATCGTGCACGCACTCCCTCGATCTCCCACCCATATAGTCCCCTCACGATCTCAACGGGATCTCTCTATCACAAACACACCCTCTCTCCCTCCTCATGCGTCCATGCCATCCATGTGTCCCTCTCGACCTTTGTTCCTTGTTGGCCACACCTCTATTGGACATGTGCTACAGGGGTGTCTCTCTCCGTTGCAAACAATCACACACTAGCTATCTTCGTGTATCTCCTCGCCTCGCTTTTCCATCTCGGAGATGCATGCGTGATATGTTCGCATAAGAAACGAAAAAACACACACTCTCTCTAATTTATTGTTTGTTGTCACTTTCTCTTTCACACACATACTCTTTTTGCACACTTACTCATTCTCCTTCACATGCACTTGATCTGTCTCGACTAAGGCACTCTCCTCGGTCCATAGCATATAGATTTATTGAAAAGTCAAACATCACAAAGTTTGACCATGTACGTGGAGAAAAATAATTACATCTAGTACGGCAAACATATGCCATTAGATTCACAATGAGATGTAGTTTTGTATGATGTATCTTTGGTATTGTAGATATAAATAACATTTGCGTAAACCTGATCAAAGTTTCCAAAGTTTGACTTCTAAAAAATTTACATGCACTGCATTATCAAGCGGATGGAATATCTCTTTCCCCCTCTCAGCTATCTGACGCACCACTCAGCCTTATCGGGGCTCCTCAATCTCTCTCAAACTTTATTGGTCAGTTTGGTTCGTGACCTGACCCTCATGCCTTGATGGCCGGTACTGCCTGGTGTGGACGTGAGATGTAAAATATTTTTGCCTGGCCAGGCTTGTGTGGTGCTGAAGCGTTTGGTTCATGCTTGGGCCAGGCAAAGCATCAACGTCCCATCAATCAATCCATGCATCAATTATTTAATGCTAATATCCATCCATGTTGCTGTTAGCCTCGTGGCCACACGACCAGGCACGACCAGGCGTTTGAAATCGGTCGCCTGGGCCAGGCTACTTGAAGTGTCTGGAGTTCAGCCAGGCTAATTAAAGTGCAAGGGAACCCAGGCCAGGCGGGCTTTCTTTTTCACAGGGTAGCAACCAAACAAGCATGCATGAAATCCAGCCACAACCCCGGGCCAGGCAAAAGATGCTCAGGACGCAATCCAAATTGGCCTTATATCTCCCTGGTTCACACATACACATGTCTCGCTCGCGCTATACATATAGACCCATCCAACACTCTCCGCCCTTGTTCTCTATCCATGTGACACGCACCCCCCTAAGTACCATAATCCCTCAATCCATCATAGGTGCAAGCACTCCCCCCTCCTAAGTATGATTATCTCTTACTAGCCAACAGGAACACACGTATTGTCTCCTTCCATCCATACGTCTATCTCGATATCTCTTGGGGCATCTTCTATCACGCACACACCTTGTCACTCGATCTCCCACCCATGTAGTCCCATCACGATCTCCAGGGGATCTCTCTATGACAAACATACACTCTCTCCTCCCCATGTTTGCATTTTCTCCGTACGTCTCTCTCGACCTCTCTCCCTTGTTTGTCAGACCCCTCTTGGCCACGTGCTAGGGGTCTTGCTCTCTCGGTTTCAAACAACCACAAACTATCTCCTCACCTTGCCTCCGTTGTCGAAGATGCATGTGTGATATGTTTGCATAAGACACACACGCTTTTTCTCTACTTTTATCGTGTGTTGTCCATGTCTCTTTCACACACGCACACACACTTTTTTCACTCTCTCTCTCTCTCTCTCTCTCTCTCTCTCTTGTTAGGGACTCTGTCACGTCCATAAGCATATGGATGTTTTGAAAAGTCAAACCTCAGAAACGTTTGACCAGGTATATGTGGAGAAAAACATTTACATCTGGAACGATCATTAGATTCATCACAACATGTACTTACTTCATACTATCATTTATCTTTGATATTGTAGATATAAGTAATTTCTTTATAAACTTGGTCAAAGTTTCAAAAGTTTGACTTAAAAAAATGTTGGAACTACATTATCGAACGGAGGGAGTAGCTCTTTCTCTCTCCCTGCTATCTCTCATGGGCCTCCCCTCTCACTCGAACTCTCTATACCGACGGATTATACGCTCACTGTGTCAGCGTATAGCTCCGTATATTGTTCATTTGACCGGTTAACCAATCCACATGCTGCCTTGTCAGCTCATGTTCTGTATCTTCGTGTGCTGGCCGATGTGGCAGTGGGTGAAAATAAGTAAACTAGAGGCCCATCTGACACGCGGTAAAGTAAACAAAGTTGAAACCACTCGGGGTAGCACCCCGCACGCTAGTAAATTGAGGGCGCATTAAGGAAAAACTTCTTGCGCGCGAAGGACGCACTCGCGCACAATTCACCACTGCGCGGCGGCATGCACAGAAGGATGCACTCGCGCACACCCAGCACACAACACACACCAGCACACGTGTACACATCTAGGAGCAGAAGGCCGTGGAAAAATCTGGCGCGATGACCGCTGCCGGAGCTGTCCACCCCCAATCTTGGTGTTCCGTGCAATGCACGGGCATCTACGCACGGGAAATTATGTCGAACAGGGCTAGTTGTAAGAAGGCTAGCTCTACAGCCATGATGATAGTGACTGCAAACGGTGAGGCTGACTATAGTATGCCGAACACGGTGCCTATACTCAGGTGGCATCTTCGGCGCAGGGTCTTGTCACTTCACTGTGAGGAGCAGCACGTAATAATTTGACCAACGGGTTGTACAGTGCTAGTACTCCTACTACTACATTGGTAGTACTACTACTAGTACTAGTAGCACCACCATCTGGATTTAGGAGTACTACCACGTCCACCGGCACCAAGGAATGTCTCCAGGTAGTATTGCTTGAGGCCGCTAGGGTGACGGGCCGCTTGGACGATAGCTTCGTTTCCTTGTTCGACGAGGTCCTTGTCGGTTTCCTCGACAAGTTCACCGTCGTCAAGAAGCTTGCGGACGACTTTGACGTAAGCCTCCAGCTGACGCGCCCAGGCTCTGCGATGCCCGCCACCCTCAACGGCCACTATGGTAACAACCTCTTCGACGCACTGGTGGCCCTGTGACTGCCCGCCGTCACGCCGGAGAATGTCCACCTCGAGGTCGCACTCGCCGCGCAGCGCCTGGCGCAGCAAGACACCATCAACATAATCACCCACGTCTACGTGCAAATCATCCACAAGGACTACTACATGCAAGAGGAGGACGATAGGACGTTGGCCTTCTTGGAGTGCAGGGCAACCTTGGACGGCACTGTTCAGAAGCACGTTGAGCTCGCCGCCAACGCTGCTGCTCCTCACACGTCGGTTCGTGACCCGGCGCACTAGGGCGTGAGGATGTCGTTGAACGTTGATGGATCCATATGTATTTTTATCTTTCCGTCAAATCCATGTAGTAGTATATGATACTACAGTAATTATCTTACTTTCGCATCAACTTCATAATTTTCGTACGTACTCCATGCATGAATGGCGCCATAACCAAACTTCTAATTACTCTAGGCAAAATCGTTATTTTCTATCTATCGGTCGCGCCATGGAGCAGAACCAAATTTTACAAGTTATGAGTTCAAAAGGAAAAGCCTGCCGTGTTCGCGTCGCACCCCCACACGGTTGGTCCGGCACGCCGCTCAAGTGGGAATGCGTGCGGTGTTGCATTTTCACTTACAAGTGGGACCGCAGTTGAGCAAACCGACTATCGGCAAACCCCCACCCCGCCCACCGCGTGATGGCTGAGAAAACAGGAGGGAGAAGAGATGGTTGTAGCATGGACTCCAAGGAAATTGGTGTCGGATGGGACTCGTGTGGGTGGCGTGTGCCGTACTGCTAGACGTGAATGCTACTGAGTTATGGCCCATGCCACCCAACTATATCGAGCCTATATCGAGGTACGTAGAACAAATTTCCTACAGTCCGTGCTCAGCCCTCCTCTATCTCTCTTCTTAGCCAGCCAGCGGACGCGCAGAGCCCATCGTCTGTTTTCTCACATGCGGCCCCACATGTCAGTGAAAACGCAAGAGGACCCACTGAACCTGCACATCTTTCACCTCGACGTGCTGGTGATGAAAAACAAATCCAATAAAGATCTTCGGTGGCCGCTTTTGGAGTTACTCAAGAGTAGTAAGATTCTATTTACAGTTTAACCCAAGATGCACATCTCGTGGCTTCAACTACCACTCTATTTTATTTCATGACACGACTTGGATGCTGGATGTCCCACGTGTCGGCAAAAGGAGGAAGAACCCGACCAAATCTTCAGTTCTGCTCTCGGGTTAGACTAGTTGTGCTAACTTAAAAAATTTATTGTGTACTCCCTCCGTTCCAAAATACTTGACTTCCATTTGTCCAAAAATGGATGTACCTATATACTAAGACATGTCTAGATACATATATATTTTGACAAATAGAAGGCATGTATTGTGCAATGGAGGGAGTAGAATGGATGCAAGTTTTTGTATTGGGAAGAAGAGTACATCCATATATTGATAGAGCGCAATTTAGATGTTCTATCACTTTTAGCTAGCACGGACGCAAGATCGAGCCTCCGCAGTTCAACAATGAATGCATCGAGAAGGCACTAATCCAACTTACAGGAGTAGTAAAATGTATTCTTGTGGTTCTTGTTTCTTTGGTCTTGCTTTTCTAGTCAAAATTATCGTTGGAGTCCGTGCAAAATGGAGGTGCGTTTGGGGTCGTGCGTTGGAGTTGGCCTTACAAGTGGGACCACAGTTAAGGAAACCGATTATCGGCAAACCCCCACCTCGCCCGCCACGCGATGGCTGAAGTTAGAGAAACGACGAGGTTGAAGAGATTGCTCTAGCATGAACTCCAAGAAATAATATGGTGTCAGATGGATGTCGTGGTGGTGGCATGTGCCGTACTCCTGGACGTGAATGCTTGTTCTGGCCCATGCCACCCTACTACTCCCTACTACTTACTCCTACTATATAGTACTAGTATCGAGGATTCGAGGTGCTGGTTACGTACAGCAAACACATTAACATATGGCTATAGTAAAAACACCCGCCCGACACGCGAAGCATCTGAAGCTAGTACAAATAGTGTACTACTATTGTTGATTGGCCTCATCCGATAACCTGTTGCAATGCACGTACAATTATGTATTCAGAAAATATTTTTTGCCTCGTCCCACCACTCACTCAGAGAAGCGACTCGAAAGCCATTCATAAATTTAGTAAGTTTATCACACGCATATCATTTTATTACATACAACAGGTCATCGACCCACATAGACAACGAGGATACATTATAAATACTAAAGTTTTCACCACACAACAAATAACAAGCAATGAAATGAACTTCAACTCAACCATTCCTCGGCGTTGGAAACGCTTGCTTTGAACCACAAGTGATTCTCTGGGACGGGCCATCGATTGTTGATCTAGAAACCAACGCAGGACTGATCATCCATGCTGAAGGGGCCTACTATACCCCTACCAGGGTAGGGAACCACACAAATGTCCGAGGTATAGACACAGTTGCTTCTCATAAATGTGTCAACAGCAGTTGGATCACCTTTCACCATCATCGGATAGTTTTGTCCAAGGAAGAGCGAGTTTTCTCCAAGACTATCAATTCTGTACCAGGGAGAAGGAGTTGGCGCTAGCACACTAGTATCCATCCCTAATACCATGCAACGGGTGTTGGAATAGGTCCGGAGAGTGCGACCATGGGAGACACCTGCTTCCTTAGCAGTAACATCATCAGTGGGCTGTATACACACAAGAAGAGGTGATCCATCGGAATTAGTTGCCAGGCGCCACAGAGTATATGGGCGTTTCTCGTCCTCATGCTCGTGATCATCACCATCGTCATCTCCCCCTTGGTTATAAAAATTTTCAAGTATAGGTGGTGCGATGTTCACAGGACCTTGGAAACACAAGAAGAAGGTTAATTAGTAAAGGGAAACTTGCTAACCCGCATGCATGTGGATGAAACAATTATAATTACGGTGGAAGACAAACGTACCGAAACTATGAGGATGCCATGCAAAAACAGTGCCACGAGTGGTGGCAGCAAACACAAGGCGCTCGTATTGAATTGCATCATAGTACTCATCCGTGTACAGAAACTAATTTTTGAGCAATATCCATCGAGTGAAACCATCAAGGAAGGAAACAAGCTTGTCGAAGATAGCAACAACATCATAGTTGTGTAATTCCAAGAGCGGTTGGGAACTCGACAAATTGCTATCTTCCATAGAATACAGTCACCATGGTCGTATTTGAACGTGCGTACATTACCGGTGTGCTCAACCTCTGGGCAGTGTGCTGAGATTTTTGGAAGTGGAACCCGGTGACGAGTGTACACATTCACAAGTTCCCACTCGCAGTTGGACCCAATGTAAACAACCCAATCTCCATTTGCGCCCGCCCAAGCCTTGCCCTCAAGCGATGGCATCTTAACATCATACGTATCATTATCAAGCAGCATCAACTTGCACAGGGCGAAGAAGATAGGGGAGATCAAACCGCTCCTTCACTCTTGGGTTCTTTGTAATTTTGTTATTAGTTGAGTCGAGAATGGGCTTGAACGAACCTGCCATGCTAGCCGAGGTGATGACGTCGCACCGATCAATGAGTTCTTCCACCACGTCATCTTTCAGATCGGGGCAAGAATAACGGGGTCGTTTCCGGCCTGTTCCCTCCATGGAGAAGACGATCAAACAATGGCAGAAGAAAGGGTGAAGGGCTGAAGGAAAATGGAGGAGGGAGAGGAAGAGCATGCGACAGCAGTTCCAAATCGAGAGGGAAAGGCGAAGATTCGGTGGACGGTTGCGAGTTTGCCACGGTTCATAAAGAGGCGCCCCGGCCTACACGTCCGTTCGGAAATACTCCTACTACTTGCCGTCGTCTCACTGATATGTTGGAACAGGACCACATGTCAACGAAACATGGTGTGTAATTTCTCGTGCAAAATGCGATCTGGCCGCGTTGGCCCGATGTGCCACATTAGTTATTGACCTTTATTTTTTTAATGGCGTGCCGATCAGTTTTGAAGCACGACTAACTGGTACTGTACGCAGAGAAAATATAAAATACTCTACCACTACTCCACCTCCAGTACTAGTAGTATAAAAAAGATATATAGGCTGGAGCTTGAGCGCTTTCTTGCTAAGGGCTGCCCACTTTCTTCTCACACTACCACCCTCTCTCTTGATCTAAAAAAGATGGCCCCTCTCTCCCTCCTCACCGGTGGTCACAGATCCGCCGGGCAGAAAAGGAAGTGCAGCGTTGACGCACTCGTCGTCGGCGAGTGAGGTCACGCACTGATGACAAGGTCGTCCTCTCAGACCTAGCGCCCGCGCGGGATGGCCTCCGTCCCCAAGCTCGCTGCCGTAGTGTGTGCGGAGGACGACGACCACGAGCGAAGCCACTTCCCGCCGACCCTCAGGTATGCTACCTCTTTTCAAACCATAACCTTGTTCTATTGCCCCATCTGCCACGCCGTTGCATGTGGATCTTTTTCCACTCCACCATCTTCCCAATTTGCTATCCTCTTCTCTGTTGGCCACGCAGATGAAAACCATAATTTGCACTATTAAAGGAAACCCTACTTCATGCAGACTAATCCATGTCTGGGTTGAATAAGGAAAGGAAGGGAGATTGTACTGTCCAAGAGAGTAGGCATCGAACCCGCATCTAGGTTGAAAAGGGGAAAATCAGTAGCTAAGGTACGAGTCTCGTGTCTCTTGGTTATAGAAGGGTAGAAATGCATGACAACGCAATAGAGAATGACCAGATCGATCGGTTTGTTGTCCTCGCATAGGAAAAAGGTGGCTAAAGAGAGCAAAAATGGGACGTAATCCACATATGCTGCCTGGATATTTGTTGCTCTGGGCAACCATACCTCCCTCACCACTCTGCGTCCATGGAGGTACATCGTACTGGTGCGCCCACTATCCGAATGGGCCTCCCATGCTCTTATGGCCTCTTTTTTTGCTGTTAGTATAACGCCAACAGTCAAGTCAAGCAATGCTACTACTAAAGTGATGCCACATTTAACTAATGCCGCTCTCAGTCTAATGCCACCGATAAATTTAAGCAATGCCATTTAATGTCACTGGATTATTTCAGGGTTAGCTGTTGATTGTGGATGTACTAAAGATTTTTTAGCTAAGGCATTCTAATGATGTTGCACAACCAGTATACCAACGATGAAACTTGTTACTACCTTCAGATTTTTGCACTGTTAATGCTTATAGATTACACACCTCACTTTCATGAGATAAGTTAATTTTTTTGTACAGTGTCACCAAAATGCCAAGGCGCTGATGTCATTTTATTTTGGTTAAACTGCATAGACAATTATGAAGACAAGAGGAAAGGTCAAGAGTGGGCACCTCCTCCTCCAGCTGTTCTCTTGATTCGTTCGATCAAGTTTTTATGTTTGATCGATTATCAAGATTGGGATAGCAATTTTTAAGGTTCCCCCCGAGTTCGAAATGATATTTACCTTGGAGGTACATGGTTTGCAATTTTTTTATACTGTCATTGGTTAATAATGCTAGTTACCTTCAGACTTTTGTATTTGGTTTAATGCTCATGCAGAGCTAGTATACCAATGCTGAAACTTGTTACCTTTACATTTTGTATTGTTAATTCTTATAGAAACCTTCCAGTGCTAGAGTTTATTGAAATCTGTTCAATAAAACCATTTTACTGTACCTTGTAATAAACTAACTACTCTATTGTTGCACTATCCACTCGATTAGTGTATATTTGTAGTATTTGAATGGTGTTGCATTAGCGTATGGACATAAATAAAGTGTGGCAAGCTTTCCCAGATATGTGCTCAAGAAAACTACTACCTGTTTTTCTAAATACTAGACATTTGGGTACTTTAAATTGAACCGTGAAAACGTCTTATATTAAGGAACAAAGGGTGTAGAGTTCACTAAAATTATCCCGGTAAAGCTAGTCACACCTTTGTTAAAATTAATGTTCATTATGTTATCGGAGGAGGTCTGTATGTTTGTCTCTAATGCCTGTCGACTACATACCTGACATCATGATGTAATGTTAAGTCATTTCCTTTTGTACAGTGTCACTGAATTGTCAAGGTGGTGATGGCATTTTATTTTAGTAGAACTGCACAAAATTTGCTTAAAAGAAGAGGAAAGGTCAGGAATGCCTCAGTTTTTCAAAAAAACTATGTATGCCTTCCTGACATCAGCCATTGTTGCTTTATTTATTCCTTCAAACAGGTGGTTAGAAACAGTCTTGCTACCTTTTCCCATTATGAAATTGGAATGCTTATATTTTTGAGTCTATGCTTCAATTAGTGCCACTTTTAGAGTAATCACACTTTCAATATCTATGCAAACAGTGATGCTCGATTTTAGTGGAACTGCACAAAAAGTCCAACTGGTTCAACATTACGAGCATGTTTTTTTCAAATCTTTATATCTAATTGGTGGCACTATGAGCTGTTCATTACGAAGGTACATGGTTTGCTACTATCTTGCTACTGTTTTTGTACTGTCATTAGATAGTAATACTAGTGGTTTGCATGTGAATTTATTGGCAGGGTGGACCTACATTGGAGGTGCAGGACAGGATTCAATGATTGGATGCTCAATTTCAGTTGTATTGATTTCACCTCTTCCATCACTGCGAACATGGATATCCTTGGTCTGATGAAGAATAGCCGCTATATTTCTGCTCTGAACCAGCAAATCAATTCAGTATGAAATTGTCCAGGGCAAAACATAACTGTATCAGATTGTCCAGTGTAGAACATGACAGATGCTAAGCGGAAGAGACATGTTTAAACCGAAAATACAAGGTGTGGTATATGTTTACTAGCTGCTTGATATTTGTGCAGACAGAGATGTCTGCCCGTTGCTATTTGGCAAACAAACAAAGTGTCCGCAATTTTGGTTGAACTGCACAAGAGAATAGTATAGTCACTGCATGCACTACCATTTGAAAATAGACATGGAAAGATTGGATAGTCACTTCATGGACTGCAGAAAAGTAGTACTGTACTATTTATTGGCAAACACTAGGTGCTTCATTGCTTTGGTCTGATTATATAATGGGCATCATTTCGCCTAAGTTAAAGTTTGTATTCCGAAAATAGTGTCGCGGTGTGATCGAGAGAACACCAAATCATATTGCAATGGATGTTCCTCCATCATGTGTGGTTCATTCTCATGGTTCCAACTGTTGGTGAAACCACTTACGTTTGCAAGCGGAATTGTAGACTTCACAAACAAATTTTTCTTTCAGTTTGTACTGAATGTTGGCCAAGAGAAGCATCCATGCTAGTAGGAAGAACATATGTTTTTTCTAGATCTCTGCTTTTGGAGCTACATATTTGTATATGATCTGTTATTGTATATCTTAATATTTTTGTTGTTGATTTGTTATTGTATATCTTAATATTTTTGTATATAAACTTGGTTAAAGTTTGTAAAGCTTGACTTTGACCAAAGCTAATATGCGAACTAAATAAAAACGGAGGGAGTACCTCCTTTCCGGTTTGCAGGGCTTAATTCAAACCTCTCACCAACCAAGGTACTCCCTCTGTCCGGGATTTATTAGTCCCGTGAGAAAAGCAGCAAGACCAAGGCATGGCAATAATTAACGGCATGCGGAAGTTTAAGCCTAATTAATTCCAGCGATTTAAGTGGCTGCATGCGTGCCCTCGGCTGCGACTCATTGCATGCTGCTTCGCGTACTGCCTGCGAGCGATTCTGAGTGCCTGCATGCAGCCGGCTGTAATTAAGGCAGCTAACTGATGCGAAAAAAGATACGCTTTAAATTCGTGGAATCATTATTGAAAAGGAGGGAGATGATTCGAGTGCACTCGTTTGACCGCCATGCCGGCGTGCGACCCAGACGGGACGGGACGGCACAATCATAATTTCAGTTTCTCTAGTTTTCCATGGCAAGCTGGCGCGCTAAGCCATTATGCATTGAATTCCGATGACCGTCGCGCTACCTTCCGCATATAAGTACTGTTTACTGACCTTCTCAGGTGCCACCGTGACCCAACTCGCCATATCCTCATAAGCCCCCACCGGCCCGACGTCGCTCGCCACGTTCGCCATGCCCCCGCCCGTCCGCGGTAGGCGACGCCGGAGGCGGTCACCGCCGGAACTAGTGTTCAGGTTTTCACCGGAAGGCATACGGAGGGAGGAGGCATTCTATCTGTCTTTAGATGGCAATGCAGAGATCGAGGAGTTGTTGGAGCGCGACCGCATGGTGGAGGAGCAGGAGTTGTTGGAGCGCGACCGCCTAGCGGAGGAGCAGCGTATCGCCGATTTGCGCCGCCAGCGGGACATGGAGCAGCAGCGCACCGACGCTCTGAGTCGCGAGCAGAGAGCCCCCAACCGGGCCTACTATGTGGAGGCCGGCGCCCGAAAAATAGCCCTGGAGGCTGTCGGGCACGCACGCGTTTGCGACGCCGATTTTTACTACCAGCTCATCAAGTGGGTTTCCCGCTTGGAAGCCAAAGCTTCAGTGGACCACGCCGGCATGGAAAGGGCCAACGTGCGCGAGCAATGCGCCCTATCACACCTTTGGCAAGTCCGAGGCGAGGCGGAGGACGCCAGTGCCGGCGTTTAGCATGGACAGCAGATGGCGGCCGGCATCGTCTAGTTAGCTAAGAGTAAGTTAGTACTTGTACGCTACTAGAGTGTTAGTGGGAGTAGATAGTTAACTTGGCTATGATGGTTGTCAACGTGGAAGTTTAGTACTCTATATGTGGATCAGACCTGTTACTTTGGTCTAAATGTTGAACTTTCCGTTTGAACGTATGGAATGGGCTGTTATTTTTTAAATGGGTTGTATTTGTCCTCCACGGTTTAGAGGCTAACTTGTGCGCCTAGCAAGTTGACGCGTACACAATCAGGAGATGATTGTACGTGGAGAGGATGACAACAGGGACCCGCCAAGGTCATGGAAGTACGCAAGCAAGTGCCTCCTTATTCCAAGCCAATAAAAAATGGCTCCTCCTAGTGGATTTCTGACATCTGGGTCCCATGCCATTGTCAACGTAGTCAATAAACGAGAGAATTGCACAACGAGCGGCTGACACCAGGGACCCAGCAGCTCACCCAGTTATTTTTGTTTTGGGTTAATTTGATAAATTCCACTTCAAATCTGGTGTATCAGAGAAATGCCACTGCAATTTCCAAACTTTGAAAATTGCCATTTCATGCCATTTCCAAACTTCAAGTCTGGAGTGGCGTTTTTCAAAGTTTGCAAACTGCAGTGGCGTTTTTCAAAGTTTGCAAAAATTGAAGTGGCATTTTTCAAAGTTTGGAAATTGCAGTGGCATTTTTATGAATCGCCATAATTGGAGTGGCATTTATCTAATTTGTTTCTGAGATGGAAGCAGGGTGTCAACTGGGCTGTGTGGGACACTCTGGCCTGTCTAGACAGCCTTTTCTTTTATGTTTACCACAGACCAGCCCAGTAGTTTTTTTTCTTTCTGAAAATGGCTAGCCCAGTTCTTTTGTGATTTGTCAAGTAAGTCGCTTTATCAGGCCTGTTGGGCTGCAAATCTTTCAAGACGAGGAGAGCTTCATTCGGCTGGCCGAGAAAATGGCCTATCAGTAATGAGAAATGGGCTGTACATTTTTAAAACACATCAAACCGACAATTATTTTCAAATGTCTTTTTTTCATTTCGAGATATTAAATTGCATTGATTTTTATGCGTGGACAATTTATTGGATTTTATATTGATATACATTTATTTTAAAATCAGTCTGAATGTGACTCGAAATTTCGGGATTAAAAACAGTTCAGACCGCACCGACATATGCAAAATTTCGTATAATTTTTTAACCGTGGCCACAATATGGGCTGTAATGCTAACATAAAGAATATGGGCTCCAAAAAACCCGTAAGAATTAGCAAATGGGCTGTAAATTATTTGAAATAATGGCAGATGGGTTGTATGATGTTTTCCACAGATTTGAGGCTTTCCACAGATGGCCTGTATACTGTTGGATGTCCATCCAACGGCCATCGTGCTTCTTCAATCTCTGCTCTTCCTGCTCCAGCCGCTCAAACAAGCGCCAGCGGGACTGCCTGCTCCCTCCTCCCCGCGGCCGGCTATGCTGCCGTGCAGGCCTCACCGCCCCACCATACTCCCATGGCTGGCCTAGCCATCCCTCTACTCACCCACACCTGCTGTTATTCTCCGGCGACGGCAGATGAACCAGTAAACCCTCGTACAGTCGTACTCCCCTCCGCGTGGGAAACAAAAACAACGGCCAAGTCTTCCCTGCCTCCGTGTCGTTCCCTTCCTAGGCCTCGCCGTCGTCCACCGCCCTGGTGCTCTCGGCGTGGCGTGGTCAGCGTGGTCAACGACCGACATGCATCTGAAGTGGACTGTACGTGGAGAGGCTGACAGCTGGGTCCATGGCCGCACGCAAGGAAATGCCTCCTTATTACGCGCAAAATAATGATTTCCACCACCTGACATCTGGGACCCACCGAAACGGCCTCTGTATTTCGCGAAAAAAACGTTACCGCCGCTGACATCTCGGACCCACCAGCTATATCTTCGCACGCAAGGAACTGCCTCCTTATTACGCACAAAAAAATGGATACTCCCCCTGCTAGCTGGGACCCAGTATAGTGGGCCTACTAAGTTGACGGGGATGTGGGGCTTTGTCAACTTAGTCAATATGCACGATTCTAGCTCGACTGACCATACGATGTCCATCCAACGGCCGTAGTACTTCTTCAACCTTTGGTCTTCTTGCTCCAGCCGCCCAAAGCAGCGCCGGTCGTGCCGCCTGCTCCTGCCTCCCGTGGCCGGCTGTGCTGCCGCGGAGGCCTCACCGCCCCCATACTAATCCCACCGCTGGCCAGGCCATCCCTCCACTCCACTCACCCACACCCCCTGTTATTCTGCGGCGACAGCAGCGCCCTGAACCAGTGAACCCTCATATTCCTCTCCGCGTGGGCATCCACTGTCGTGTCTTCCCCGGCTCCACGTCGTCCCCTTCCTAGGCCTCGCCATCGTCCACCGCCATGGTGTTGTCGGCATGGCATGGTCAATGTGGTCAACGACCGAATTCCATCGAAAGAATACTGTACGTGCAGAGGCTGACAGGTGGGTCCACGGCAGCCGCAAGGAAGTGCCTCCTTATTATGCGGAAAATAATTATTCCTCCACCTGACAGCAGGGACCCACCGGACGCCCACCAGTATATCATGAAAAAAACGTTTGCCCCTGACTGCTGGGACCCACCCGACGGGCCACCGTATTTCACAAAAAAAACGTTCCCCCTGCTGTCAGCTCGGACCCACCGGAAGTGCCTCCTTATTACGCACAAAAAAATGAATACCCCCCTGCTAGCTGGGTCCCACCTTGGTGAGAGGCTGTCTTGTGGGCCTACTAAGTTCATGGGGACGGAGGGCTTTGTCAACTTAGTCAATATGCACGATTCTAGCTCCAATGACCGTACGATGTCCATCCAACGGCCGTAGTGCTTCTTCAACCTCTGGTCTTCATGCTCCAGCCGCCCAAACCAGCGTCGGTCGTGCCTCGTGCTCCTGCCTCCCATGGGCGGCTGCGATGCGGTGGAGGCCTCACCGCCCCTATTACTCCCACCGTTGGCCAGGCCATCCCTCTACTCACCCACACCCCCTGTTATTCTGCGGCGACGACAACCTCACACCGCAGCGAACCAGTGAACCCTCGTACTCCTCTACGCGTGGGCATCCACTGCCGCGTCTTCCCCGGCTCCGGGTCGTCCCCTTCCTAGGCCTCGCCGTCGTCCACCGCCGTGGTGTTGTCGGCACGGCATGGTCAATGTGGTCAACGACCGAATTCCATCGGAAGAATACTGTACGTGCAGAGGCTGACAGGTGGGTCCACAGCAGCCGCAAGGAAGTGCCTCCTTATTATGCGGAAAATAATTATTCCTCCACCTGACAGCAGGGACCCACCGGACGCCCACCAGTATATCACGAAAAAAACGTTTGCCCCTGACTGCTGGGACCCACCCGACGGGCCACCGTATTTCACGAAAAAACGTTCCCCCTACTGTCAGCTCGGACCCACCGGAAGTGCCTCCTTATTACACACAAAAAAATGAATACCCCCTGCTAGCTGGGACCCACCTTGGTGAGAGGCTGTCTTGTGGGCCTACTAAGTTGACGGGGACGGAGGGCTTTGTCAACTTAGTCAATATGCACGATTCTAGCTCCAATGACTGTACGATGTCCATCCAACGGCCGTAGTGCTTCTTCAACCTCTGGTCTTCATGCTCCAGCCGCCCAAACCAGCGCCGGTCGTGCCTCGTGCTCCTGCCTCCCGTGGCCGGCTGCGATGCGGTGGAGGCCTCACCGCCCCTATTACTCCCATCGCTGGCCAGGCCATCCCTCTACTCACCCACACCCCATGTTATTCTGCGGCGAAGACAGCCTCACACCGCAGCGAACCAGTGAACCCTCGTACTCCTCTATGCGTGGGCATCCACTGCCGCGTCTTCCCCGGCTCCATGTCGTCCCCTTCCTAGGCCTCGCCGTCGTCCATCTCCCTGGTGCTCTCGGCACGGCATGGTCAATGTGGTCAAGGAGCGGCTTCCATCGGACGTGGACTCTACGTGGAGAGGCTGACAACTGGGTCCACGGCCGCAGCAAGGAAGTGCCTCCTTATTATGTGCAACATAATTATTCCTCCACCTGACAGCGGGACCCACCGGATGGGCCACCGTATTTCGCCCCCCTGACTACTGGGACCCACCAGCTACATCTTCGCAGGCAAGGAAGTGCCTCACAGTCGGGACCCTCTTGGTCGAAGTGTACGTAGCGTTGTCATTCTGGTCGCGAACGTGTACATACATACTGGTCGATGTAGAGGCGCGCACGTGTCGTAGTAGAGGCGCGCATGTAGCATGTACACGTATGTACAGCGGCCAGGGTGCAAGAAAGAAAATACGGCCATGTATGTGTACATACGGGCGGGGTCTCGAACGCCTACTCGCGCATACGTACGGCCAGGGCTCGGGTACATTGCTGGGTCGGAACGGAGAAACAACGTCGTCGTCGTGCTCATGGGGAGGCAACGGAATGCGTCGTGTTCATCGAGAGGGCTTGGACGTAATAGGCAATGGAAACGAGGCCTGGCGTACCGCAGAACGGAGGAAACGGCCTTGTGTTCGACCGGCCACGTTCGAAACAGGATCCTGTTCATCGGAAGGGGTCTGGCGTACCGCAAAACGGAGGAAATGGACCTCCTCGGTCGAAATGGGGGTCCTGTTGATCGGGAGGGGTGTGGCGTACTGCAAAACGGATGAAACGGACTTGTGTTGGAGCGCTACGGTCGAAATGGGGGTCCTGTTCATCGGGAGGGGTGTGGCGTACCGCAAAACGGGACTCCACGGGATACTGTTCATCCCCACCGTCGACCCCCTCCAGCCTCCACGAGCTACTATTCATCCACCGTCGACCTCCTCCAGCCTCCACCTGCGACTGTTCATCCACAGGCTCCTGTTCATCCAGCCTCCACTGCGCGCTACTCCACCGGCTACTGTTCAACCAGCCCTCTCCACGGGCTCCTGTTCAACCACCCCTCCACGGGCTACTATTCATCCTGCCCTCCACCATCTACTGTTCATCCTGCCCTCCACGGGGTGGTCCTGTTCATCCAGCCCTCCACGGGGCCCTGTTCATCCAGCCCCAACCGGCTCGATCGATCGGGGTCCTGTTCATCCAGAGGCAACACCATGGGGTCCTGTTCATCCACCCCCACCGGGAACTGTTCATCCAACCCCCCCCCCCCCGCAACGCTCACTGTTCATCCAGAGGCAGCATCGATTGGCTTCTGTTAGCAGCAGAAGCGAAGGAATCGCTCGATCGGGTTCAGTTAACAGCCATCGATCGATCGCTCGGGTTCAGTAACACGTAGCCTGCAGTGCAATCGCTCGGGTTCAATTAGATCCCAACGCCTCGCTCGGGTTCAGCTGGAGCCAACACCTCGCACACACGCGCATATGTGTACGAGAGAAACGCGCATCGCTCGGCCCCCGATCTCCCACCATAACCAGGAACTCCCCAAAATTCCCCCCCCCCCTCGCTCCATGGAAAAAAAAATTCGTTCGGCCCAAAATGTCACGGATGTGTCTTTTTTTAGTGCTAGGAGCATGCACGTAGTACCGAGGTTTTTGATGACTTGTAGATTTTGGCAATAAGTATGTGAGTTCTTTATGACTAATGTTGAGTCCATGGATTATACGCACTCTCACCCTTCCATCCTTGCTAGCCTCTTCGGTACCGTGCATTGCCCTTTCTCACATTGAGAGTTGGCGCAAACTTCGCCGGTGCATCCAAACCCTGTCATATGATACGCTCTTTCACACATAAACCTCCTTATATCTTCCTCAAAACAGCCACCATACCTACCTATTATGGCATTTCCATAGCCATTCCGAGATATATTGCCATGCAACTTTCCATCATTCCGTTCATCATGACACATTCATTATTGTCATATTGCTTAACATGATCATGTAGTTGACATGGTATTTGTGGCAAAGCCACCATTCATAATTCTTTCATACATGTCACTCTTGGTCCATTGCATATCCCGCTACACCGCCGGAGGCATTCATATAGAGTCTTCTTTTGTTCTAGTATCGAGTTGTAATCATTGAGTTGTAAATAAATAGAAGTGTGATGATATCATTTTCTAGAGCATTGTCCCAAGTGAGGAATATAAAAAAAGCCATAAAAAAGTGAAGTCCCAAAAAAATAATGAGAGAAAAAGAGAGAAGGGACAATGTTACTATCCTTTGCCACGCTTGTGCTTCAAAATAGCACCTTAATCTTCATGTTAGAGAGTCTCTTGTCTTGTCACTTTCATATACTAGTGGGAATTTTTCATTATAGAACTTGGCTTGTATATTCCAACAATGGGCCTCCTCAAGTTCCCTAGGTCTTCATGAGAAAGCAAGTTGGATGCACACCCACTAGTTTCTTTTGTTGAGCTTTCATACATTTATAGCTCTAGTGCATTCGTTGCATGGAAACCCCTACTCCTTGCATTAACATCAATCGTTGGGCATCTCCATAGCCCATTGATTAGCCTCGTTGATGTGAGACTTTCTCCTTTTTTGTCTTATCCACATAACCCCCCTCATTATATTCTATTCCACCCACAATGCTATGTCCATGGCTCACGCCCATATATTGCGTGAAAGTTTATATGTTTGAGATTACTAAAGTATGAAACAATTGCTTGGCTTGTCATCGGGGTTGTGCATGATGAGAGCATTCTTGTGTAACGAAAATGAAACATGACTAAACCATATGATTTTGTAGGGATGAACTTTCTTTGGCCATGTTATTTTGAGAAGACATAATTTCTTAGTTAGTATGCTTGAAGTATTATTATTTTTATGTCAATATGAACTTTTGTCTTGAATCTTTCGGATCTGAATATTCATACCACAATTAAGAAGAATTACATTAAAATTATGCCAAGTAGCACTCCGCATCAAAAATTCTGTTTTTATCGTTTACCTACTCGAGGACGAGCAGGAATTAAGCTTGGGGACGCTTGATACGTCTCCAACGTATCTATAATTTTTGATTGCTCCATGCTATATTATCTACTGTTTTGGACATTATTGGGCTTTATTATCCACTATTATATTATTTTTGGGACTAACCTATTAACCGGAGGCCCATCCCAGAATTGCTATTTGATAACCCACAAGTATAGGGGATCGCAACAGCTTTCGAGGGTAGAGTATTCAACCCAAATTTATTGATTCGGCACAAGGGGAGCCAAAGAATATTCTCAAGTATTAGCAGCTGAGTTGTCAATTCAACCACACCTGGAAACTTAGTATCTGTAGCAAAGTGTTTACTAGCAAAGTAATATGATAGTGATGGTAACGGTAACAAAAGAGTAAGGAAAGCAAAGTAATATTTTTGGTATTATGTAGTGATTGTAACAATAGCAACGGGAAAGTAAATAAGCGTAAACCAGTATATGGAAAGCTCGTAGGCGTCGGATCAATGATGGATAATTATGCCGGATGTGGTTCATCATGTAACAGTCATAACATAGGGTGACACAGAACTAGCTCCAATTTGTCAATGTAATGTAGGCATGTATTCCGAATATAGTCATACGTGCTTATGGAAAAGAACTTGCATGACATCTTTTGTCCTACCCTCCCGTGGCAGCGGGGTCCTAATGGAAACTAAGGGATATTAATGCCTCCTTTTAATAGAGAACCGGAACAAAGCATTAGCACATAGTGACTACATGAACTCCTCAAACTACGGTCATCACCGGTAAGTATCCCGATTATTGTCACTTCGGGGTTAACGGATCATAACACATAATAGGTGACTATAGACTTGCAAGATAGGATCAAGAACTCTCATATATTGATGAAAACATAATAGGTTCAGATCTGAAATCATGGCACTCGGGCCCTAGTGACAAGCATTAAGCATAGCAAAGTCATAGCAACATCAATCTCAGAACATAGTGGATACTAGGGATCAAGCCCTAACAAAACTAACTCGATTACATGATAAATCTCATCCAACCCATCACCGTCCAGCAAGCCTACGATGGAATTACTCACTCACGGCGATGAGCATCATGAAATTGTTGATGGAGGATGGTTGATGATGACGATGGCGACGAATCCCCCTCTCCGGAGCCCCGAACGGACTCCAGATCAGCCCTCCCGAGAGGTTTTAGGGCTTGGCGGCGGCTCCGTATCGTAAAACGTGATGATTTCTTCTTCCTATTTTTTTCTCCCCGAAAGCAGATATATAGAGGTGGAGTTGGAGTCGAGGGGTCTCCAGGGGGCCCACGAGGTAGGGGGGCGCGCCCTAGGCGGGGGGAGGGGGGCGCCCCCACCCTCGTGGCAAGGGTGTGGGCCCCCTGGTCTTCATCTTTGGCGAGGATTTTTTATTATTTATTGTAAGATATTTCATGGAGTTTCAGGTCATTCCAAGAACTTTTGTTTTCTGCACATAAAACAACATCATGGCAATTCGGTTGAAAACAGCGTCAGTCCGGGTTAGTTCCATTCAAATCATACAAGTTAGAGTCCAAAACAAGGGCAAAAGTGTTTTGAAAAGTAGATACGACGGAGACGTATCAACTCCCCCAAGCTTAAACCCTTGCTTGTCCTCAAGCAATTCAGTTGACAAACTGAAAGAAATAAATAAAAACTTTAACAAACTCTGTTTGCTCTTTTTGTTGTAAATATGTCAAGCTAACATTCAAGTTTTCAGCAAAGATTATAACTAACCACATTTGCAATAATTCTCAGGTCTCAAGTTACTCATATCAATAGCATAATCAACTAGCGAGCCATAATAATAAAACTCGGATGACAACACTTTCTCAAAACAATCATAATATGATATAACAGGATGGTATCTCGCTAGCCCTTTCTGAGACTGCAAAACATAAATGCAGAGCACCTTTAAAGACCAAGGACTGACTATACATTGTTATTCATGGTAAAAGAGATCCAATCATAGTCACACCCAATGTAAACTAACAATAATGAATGCAAATGACAGCTGCGCTCTCCAGCTAGTGCTTTTAATAAGAGGGTGATGACTCAGCATAAAAGTAAATAGATAGGCCCTTCGCAGAGGGAAGTAGGGATTTGTAGAGGTGCCAGAGCTCGGTTTTGAAATAGAGGTGAATAATATTTTGAGCGGTATACTTTCATTGTCAACATAACAACCAAGAGATGGCGATATCTTCCATGCTACACACATTATAGGCGGTTCCCAAATAGAATGGTAAAGTTTATACTCCCCCTCCACCAACAAACATCAATCCATGGCTTGCTCGAAACAACGAGTGCCTCCAACATACATCAGGTCCCAGGGGAGTTTCTTTTTGCAATTATTTTTGATTTAGTTTGCATAAAGCATGGGACTGGGCATCCCGGTGACCAGCCATTTTCTCGTGAGTGAGGAGCGGAGTCCACTCCTCTTGAGAATAACCCGCCTAGCATGGAAGATACAGATAGCCCTAGGTGATGCATGAGCTATTCGAGCATACAAAATAGGATGATTATTTGAAGGTTTAGAGTTTGGCACATACAAATTTACTTGGAACGGCAGGTAGATACCGCATATAGGAAGGTATAGTGGACTCATGTGGAATAACTTTGGGGTTTAAGGAGTTTGGATGCACAAGCAGTATCCCCGCTTAGTACAGGTGAAGGCTAGCAAAAGACTGGGAAGCGACCAACTAGAGAGCGACAACAGCCATGTACATGCATTAAAATTAATAAACATTGGATGCAAGCATGAGTAGGATATAATCCACCATGAACATAAATATCGTGAAGGCTATGTTGATTTGTTTCAACTACATGCATGAACATGTGCCAAGTCAAGTCACTTAAATCATTCAGAGGAGGATACCACCCTATCATACCACATCATAACCATTTTAATAGCATGTTGGCATGCAAGGTAAACCATTATAACTCATAGCTAATCAAGCATGGCACAAGCAACTATGATCTCTAATTGTCATTGCAAACATGTTTATTCATAACAAGCTAAATCAAGAACGATGAACTCATCATATTTACAAAAACAAAAGAGGTCGAGTTCGTACCAGCTTTTCTCATCTCAGTCAGTCCATCATATATCATCATAATTGCCTTTCACTTGCACGACCGAACGATGTGAATAATAATAAGAGTGCACGTGCATTGGACTAAGCTGGAATCTGCGAGCATTCAATAAACAGGAGGAGACAAAGCAATACGGGCTCTTGGTTAAATCAACAATAAAGCATATAAGAGTCACTTCAACAATTTAATCATGGTCTTCTCCTACTGACCCCCAAAGAAAAGAAATAAAACTATTTACACGGGAAAGCTCCCAACAAGCAAAAGAAGAACAGGAAATATTTTTGGGTTTTCTTTTTAATTACTACTACAAGCATGGAAAGTAAATTAATTAAAAGCTACAACTAATTTTTTTGGGTTTTTTCTTAAGGTTTATTAAACACACAAGAAGAAAGCATAAAAGGAAATAAACTAGCATGGATGATACAATGAAAAAGTATGAGCACCGACATCTAGCAATGAGTGTGTGTGAACATAAATGTAATGTCGGTGAGAAATACGTACTCCCCCAAGTTTAGGCTTTTGGCCTAAGTTGGTTTATGGCCACGGCTGGCTTGGCTGATATCCATAATAATAGTTGGGGTCGTACTGCGATGAGGAAGAAGAAGGCTCCGATTGCCACTGGTTGGCAATCATCTCCGGATCCCACTGATAGTTAGACTGTCGTGAAGGATCAAACTGTGGTTCCGGTTCTGGCTCATCGGCTGGTGCAGGGTTCCGGTAGGCGTGGATAGCCGTCAACGAAACAAGGTACGTGCTGACCGCATTGGTCGTGGAGGAAAGCGGTGATGCCTGCATTATGAGCCAACTCATGAAAATCTTCATAAATCCCGGCTTCTCGTAAGAAATCCTCAGAAGGCCATTCACACGCCCGGACTTCCGCGGTGCGCGGAAAATTATACTTAGGCTTCGGTTCCTTTTCCTTCGAGCTTTGGCTCGATGAGCCCCTCAATAATCTCCTCATCATTTTCTGAAAAATTATAAAAATTTTAGTAACTTCAAAATAAAAGTAAACCAAACTCAATAATATTGATAGCAACTACTCCCACAAGTGCATAGGGCCTATATCATGCATCAAAACTACTTTTGACCATATAAATTTGGCATGCAAGCTCAAGAACAGGGTCACCTAAGCAGCAAAAATTTGCAATGAATAAAGCACTAGAACAAAAACTAATTGGACCAATGGAGGAGTCACATACCAAGGAACAATCTCCCCAAGCAGCTTTGTGAGAGATGCTTTGAGCAAGGAGATCGAAAATGGCAGGAAAGAGGGCTGGAACTCGTGCTTGAGTTGGTATACCTCAAATAACATGAAACCGGAGAAATTTCGAATAACACTAGGTTACCTCAACGGGGATATGCACATCCCCAATAATAAGTATATCATATTTCTTCTTGACAGTAGGAAGAGGAAATTCAAACCCTCCAAATATAATCGATGGAATTTTTCCGATAGAATTGATACTATGAACTTGAGGTTGTTTCCTCGAAAAGTGTACCGTATGCCCATTACCATTAACATGAAAAGTGACATTGCCTTTGTTGCAAACAATAACAGCCCCTGAAGTATTAAGAAAAGGTCTTCCAAGAATAATAGACATACTATCGTCCTCGGGAATATCAAGAATAACAAAGTCCGTTAAAATAGTAATGTTTGCAACCACAACAAGCACATCCTCACAAATACTGACAGGTATAGCAGTTGATTTATCAGCCATTTGCAAAGATATTTCAGTAGGTGTCAACTTATTCAAGTCAAGTCTACAATATAAAGAGAGAGGCATAACACTAACACCGGCTCCAAGATCACATAAAGCAGTTTTAACATAGTTTCTTTTAATGGAGCATGGTATAGTAGGTACTCCTGGATCTCCAAGTTTCTTTGGTATTCCACCCTTAAAAGTATAATTAGTAAGCATGGTGGAAATTTCAGCTTCCGGTATCTTTCTTTTATTTGTAACAATATCTTTCATGTACTTAGCATAAGGATTCATTTTGAGCATATCAGTAAATCGCATACGCAAAAAGATAGGTCTAATCATTTCAACAAAGCGCTCAAAATCCTCATCATCCTTTTTCTTGGATGGTTTGGGAGGAAAAGGCGTGGGCTTCTGAACCCAAGGCTCTCTTTATTTACCATGTTTCCTAGCAACAAAGTCTTTCTTATCATAACGTTGATTCTTTGATTGTGGGTTATTAAGATCAACAGCAGGTTCAATTTCTACATCATTATCATTACTAGGTTGAGCATTATTATGAACATCATCATTAACATTTTCATTAGGTTCATGTTCATTGCCAGATTGTGTTTCAGCATCAGACATAGAGATATCATTTGGATTATCAGGTGGTTCAGCAATAGGTTCACTAGAAGTTTGCACAGTTCTATCATTTTTCTTTTTCTTCCTTTTAGAAGAACTAGGTGCATCAATATTATTTCTCTGAGAATCTTGTTCAATTCTCTTAGGGTGGCCTTCAGGATACAAAGGTTCCTGGGTCATTCTACCAGTTCTAGTAGCCACTTTAACAGCATAATCATTTTTCTTACTATTCATCTCATCGAGCAATTCTTTTTGAGCCTTAAGTACTTGTTCTACTTGAGTGGTAACCATAGAAGCATGTTTCCTAACAAGTTTAAGTTCACCTCTAATAATAGCCATATAATCACCCAAGTATTTAATCTTATCAGCATCTTGTTTTAATTGTCTACCAAAATAAGCATTGAAGTCTTCTTGCTTAAACATAAAATTATCAAACTCATCCAAGCATTGACTAGCAATTTTAGTAGGGGGGATTTCAGCTTTATCATATCTATAGAGAGAATTTACCTTTACTACCTGTGTCGGGTTATCGAGGTCTGGAGGTTCTTCAATAAATAAATGATTAAGATCATATGTTTCTTCAATAGGCGGTAAATTAAGACCATGTATTTCTTCAATAGGAGGTAAATTCTTAACATCTTCAGCTTTAATACCTTTTTCTTTCATAGATTTCTTTGCCTCTTGCATATCTTCGGGACTGAGAAATAGAACACCTCTCTTCTTCGGAGTTGGTTTAGGAATAGGATCATTAATTGGAGCAGGAGCTGGCTCAGGAGGTGCCCAATTATTTTCATTTGTCAACATATTATTCAATAAGATTTCAGCTTCATCCGGTGTTCTTTCCCTGAAAAGAGAACCAGCACAACTATCCAGGTAATCTCTAGAAGCATCGGTTAGTCCATTGTAAAAAATATCAAGTATTTCATTTTTCTTAAGAAGATGATCAGGCAAAGCATTAAGTAACTTGAGAAGCCTCCCCCAAGCTTGTGGGAGACTCTCTTCTTTAATTTGCACAAAGTTGTATATTTCCTTTAAAGCAGCTTGTTTCTTATGAGCAGGGAAATATTTAGCAGAGAAGTAGTAAATCATATCCTGGGGACTACGCACACAACCAGGATCAAGAGAATTAAACCATATCTTAGCATCACCCTTTAATGAGAATGGAAATATTTTAAGGATATAAAAGTAGCGAGATCTCTCATCATTAGTGAACAGGGTAGCTATATCATTTAATTTAGTAAGATGTGCCACAACAGTTTCAGATTCATAGCCATGAAAAGGATCAGATTCAACCAAAGTAATTATATCAGGATCAACAGAGAATTCATAATCCTTATCAGTAACACAGATAGGTGAAGTAGCAAAAGCAGGGTCAAGTCTCATCCTAGCATTTAGAGATTGCTTATTCCATTTAGCTAATAACCTTTTGAGTCCATATCTATCTTTGCAAGCTAAAATCACTAAAGAAGCTTCTTGATCAAATAAATAACCCTCAGGAATAACAAGTGATTCTTCATCATCATAATCAGATTCAATATTTTCAATCTCTCTAGCCCTAGCAAGTCATTCCTTGAGAAAATCACCAAGTGGCACAGTAGTATCCACCATAGAAGTAGTTTCATCACAAGTATCATGTATAGCAGAAGTAGCATCATCAATAACACGCGACATATTAGAACGAATAGCAGAAGCAGATGTGTCGCAAGCTTACTCATAACAGAAGGTGAATCAAGTGCAGAGCTAGATGGCAGTTCTTTACCTCCCCTCGTAGTTGAGGAATAAATTGTTGTCTTAGCGTCTTTCAAATTCTTCATAGTGTCCAGGAGATATAAATCCCAAGTGACTCAAAGAATAGATCTATGCTCCCCGGCAACGGCGCCAGAAATTAGTCTTGATAACCCACAAGTATAGGGGATCGCAACAGCTTTCGAGGGTAGAGTATTCAACCCAAATTTATTGATTCGACACAAGGGGAGCCAAAGAATATTCTCAAGTATTAGCAGTTGAGTTGTCAATTCAACCACACTTGGAAACTTAGTATCTGCAGCAAAGTGTTTAGTAGCAAAGTAATATGATAGTGATGGTAACGGTAACATAAGAGTAATGAAAGCAAAGTAATATTTTTGGTATTATGTAGTGATTGTAACAATAGCAACGGGGAAGTAAATAAGCGTAAACCAGTATATGGAAAGCTCGTAGGCATTGGATCAATGATGGATAATTATGCCGGATGTGGTTCATCATGTAACAGACATAACATAGGGTGACACAGAACTAGCTCCAATTCGTCAATGTAATGTAGGCATGTATTCCGAATATAGTCATACGTGCTTATGGAAAAGAACTTGCATGACATCTTTTGTCCTACCCTCCCGTGGCAGCGGGGTCCTAATGGAAACTAAGGGATATTAAGGCCTCCTTTTAACAGAGAACCAGAACAAAGCATTAGCACATAATGAATACATGAACTCCTCAAACTACGGTCATCACCGGTAAGTATCCTGATTATTGTCACTTTGGGGTTAACGGATCATAACACATAATAGATGACTATAGACTTGCAAGATAGGATCAAGAACTCTCATATATTGATGAAAACATAATAGGTTCAGATCTGAAATCATGGCACTCGGGCCCTAGTGACAAGCATTAAGCATAGCAAAGTCATAGCAACATCAATCTCAGAACATAGTGGATACTAGGGATCAAACCCTAACAAAACTAACACGATTACATGATAAATCTCATCCAACCCATCACCGTCCTGCAAGCCTATGATGGAATTACTCACGCACGGCGGTGAGCATCATGAAATTGGTGATGGAGGATGGTTGATGATGCCGATGGTGACGAATCCCCCTCTCCGGAGCCCTGAACGGACTCCAGATCAGCCCTCCCGAGAGGTTTTAGGGCTTGGCGGCGGCTCCGTATAGTATAACGCAATGATTTCTTCTCTCCTATTTTTTTCTCCCCGAAAGCAGATATATAGAGTTGGAGTTAGAGTCGGGGGGTCTCCAGGGGGCCCACGAGGTAGGGGGCGCGCCCTAGGGGGGGGGTCGCCCCTATCCTCGGGGCAAGGGTGTGGGCCCCCTGGTCTTCATCTTTGGCGAGGATTTTTTATTATTTATTGTAAGATATTCTGTGGAGTTTCAGGTCATTCTGAGAACTTTTGTTTTCTGCACATAAAACAACATCATGGTAATTCTGCTGAAAATAGCGTCTGTCCGGGTTAGTTACATTCAAATCATACAAGTTAGAGTCCAAAACAAGGGCAAAAGTGTTTGGAAAAGTAGATACGACAGAGACGTATCACTGTTTTTTTGCATGTTTTAGGGTTTTGTAGAAAAGGAATATCAAACGGAGTCCAAACGGAATGAAACCTTCGGGAACGTGATTTTTAGGAAGATTATGATCCGGGAGACTTGGTCCCTACGTCAAGAAAAGAAACAGGGGGCCCCGAGGTAGGGGGCGCGCCTCCCCCCCCCCCCCAAGCGCGCCCTCCACCCTTGTGGGCCCCCTGTTGCTCCACCGACATACTCCTTCCTCCTATATATACCTACGTACAAACAAACGATCAGAGATGGAGCCAAAACCCTAATTCCACCGCCGTAACTTTCTGTATCCACGAGATCCCATCTTGGGGCCTGTTCCGGAGCTCCGCCGGAGGGGGCATCGATCACGGAGGGCTTCTACATCAACACCATAGCCCCTCCGATGAAGTGTGAGTAGTTTACCTCAGACCTATGGGTCCATAGTTAGTAGCTAGATGGCTTCTTCTCTCTTTTTGGATCTCAATACAATGGTCTCCCCTCTCTTGTGGAGATCTATTCGATGTAATCTTCCTTTTGCGGTGTGTTTGTTGAGACTGATGAATTGTGGGTTTATGATCAAGTCTATCTATGAATAATATTTGAATCTTCTCTGAATTCTTTTATGTATGATTGGTTATCTTTGCAAGTCTCTTTGAATTATCAGTTTGGTTTGGCCTACTAGATTGATTTTTCTTGCAATGGGAGAAGTATGCTTAGCTTTGGGTTCAATCTTGCGCTGTCCTTTCCCAGTGGCAGTAGGGGCAGCAAGGCATGTATTGTATTGTTGCCATCAAGGATAACAAGATGGGGTTTTCTTCATATTGCATGAGTCTATCCCTCTACAGCATGTCATCTTGCTTAAGGCGTTACTCTGTTTTTAACTTAATACTCTAGATGCATGCTGGATAGCGGTCGATGAGTGGAGTAATAGTAGTAGATGCAGGCAGGAGTCAGTATAGTTGTCTCGGACGTGATGCCTATATACATGATCATACCTAGATATTCTCATAACTATGCTCAATTCTGTCAATTGCTCAACAGTAATTTGTTCACCCACCGTAGAATACTTATGCTCTCGAGAGAAGCCACTAGTGAAACCTATGGCCCCCAAGTCTATCTTTATCATACTAATCTCCTACTACTTAGTTATTTCCTTTATTATTTACTTTGCCTTTATTTTACTTTGCATCTTTATCACAAAAATACCAAAAATATTATCTTATCATATCTATTAGATCTCACTCTCGTAAGTGGCCTTCTAGGGATTGACAACCCCTATTTGCGTTGGTTGCGAGGATTTATTTGTTTTGTGCAGGTACGAGGGACTCACGCATAGCCTCCTACTAGATTGATACCTTGGTTCTCAAAAACTCAGGGAAATACTTACGCTACTTTGCTGCATCATCCCTTCCTCTTCGGGGAAAACCAACGCAGTGCTCAAGAGGTAGCACTATTCTGCCGGTGACCCCTGTCCATCCAGGGGCACCAGATAATCTGTTGGAAGCGCTACGAGGCGCTTCCATTGTGGATGAGGACCATGTTCTTATGGGCACGGTAATTGAAAGGGTTCAGTCCACCAAGAGCGGACTAACCGAAGCCTGCAGCAGCCTGCTGACAGGTTTTGAGGAAAGCGACGCAAAAAAGAGAAAATCCCAATATAGACAGTAGCCCCTAAGACACTGTCCGGTGTTCTGAAAGAAAAGCCGGACAGAGGATCAATCCTTTATTGCAGGAAACTAACTAAATTGTCTGGAATGAATGCGCGGGCGTCACTGTTGGCCGCCGCCTCACATACTGTCGAGGTCTCCGAACTGAAGTGGAGACTGGAGCAGGCCGAGGAGGAGCTCGGCCAGGTGAGGAGGCAGCTCCAAGAAAAACAAGGTATGTGACAACCTGTTATGTATTCGAAAAAAGTAAAATGATATGCATTTGACTGAAGTGTCATGATATGTACAGAAGCGACGACCGAGGTTGAGGCCCTGAGAAAGGCCCTGGTCGAAGCCAAGGGGAAGGCTGTGAAGGAGCAAGCCGCTCGTAAGAAGCTCAAGGCCTGGGTCAACGAAGTCCAACAGGAGCTCCAGGACCCGGTGAGGAAGTGCGAGACCTTGGAGCACAATGCATCGGCTCAAGAGGCCGAACTCACCAAGGCTCGTAAGAGTGCGGAGATGGCCCGGAGTGAAGCCCAGAGCACCCTCCAGAAGATGCAGGAGGCCAGGAAGATCGCGGCGGGTAAGGCATTCAATATGCAAAGCAAGAATGTGAAGAGGAACTATCTTTTACTGACCCGGATTCAAATCTCTAGGGGCTTTTGTTGATCTGCCACGCAGTGTGACCGACACCGCGGAGTTCCTCCGAGTCGAAGAAGGGAGCTCCACAGAGAAGCTGTTCTGGTCGCAATATCTTGCGCCAGAACATCCGGTGCCCTTCAGCGATCAGCTAAAACAGCTGGTCGAGCTGCACAGGGTGGCCGAACTGGCCATGAAGGATTTAATAATCCGGCTATGGCCAGCCGAAGCTATACCCAGCAGTTACTTCGGCCTCGGGAAGAGGCTGGTGGATGCATGTCCTTGGCTAGACGTCATCATGCGGTCCGTCTGCATCGAAGGCGCGCGTCTGGCCTTCTCCTATGTCAAGGTCTGGTGGGCGAAGATGGACACCGTCAAGTTGGCGACCGGGGAGCCTCCTGAGGGCAAGGAGCACAGCACATCCAAGCGATACTTTGGCGATGTCTTGGAGGGGTCCCGCATTGTTGCGGATCAGTGTGCGAAAGACACGATCTTTGAATGAATGTATTCAAGTTCCTTCTACCTTGTATGATTAAACAAAGTGGGTTTGTAATATAATGCTTGTTATGTTTTTAAATTTTACCTCCTGTGCGGCCATGTTGTATGAAATCTGAGGGTTGGCCAGTCATCAGCTTCTGCCCCCACGTAGGTAGTACGGGGGTGTTTGGGATGGTATCTAAACAATCTTGATCCAATTATATGGTCCTTGAAGGAGTTGTTTAGCGCAACGAACCAGGCAACCAGACTATGCGACGTTAATGCCCTCACTTAGCCATAGGAGTTTGACAATAAAAACATGGGCGCATCCCCTAGTATCCGAACTAGAGTGCTATAAGCGTCTAATCAGGAAGTACCGATCCTTCGCATAATGCGGAAGAAATCTCCAACGATTTGCAACCTACGAATAGCTGACCGGCTCTCGCCGCATCATGACAGTCAGTTTTTCAGCTTTTTCTGCTGAGGTGCTCCTTTGGATAAACCAGGGCACAATCGGAGTAGTTCTCCCTTTACTACCTTAGCCGATATAGTGGAATGTAAGGTAGCAAGCACAGGAGCCGGGCAACCCAACTATTGACCAAAGACATGATTCAGAGCCAATGCATATGATGCTAAATTCGGGGAGCCAAACTATACTTATAAAAAGTGTTCGGACTTTTGTTGCCGTAGTGTGGGGTGCTATGAAGCCCTTGGAAAACATCAAACGTACCAAAGTGTACGGGTGCTACCTGATAGGTTTACCCATAGGGGATGAAGAAAAAGAAGAAAAAAAGAAAGGAAATGAAAAAGGTGCAAAGGTGATAAGCTGGGGCTTTAAAGCTCCAGCCGCGAACTGTTTTCATTGTAATTTGATTAATACGTCGAGGCGCATTGATACAAGTAGTGTGATAAGCAACATGCTATTTAATATGCCAAAAACCAAGGGAGAGCTGCATGTGGGTCCTGAAAAACAGGTAGAGTGATTGTTAACGAAACCACCTTGAAAATCCCCCGTATGTCTACGTTTCTCGCCGTCTTGGTGTGTTTATCCTTCAAGAGGACTGGTGATCAGGCCATCTGATAACCCACAAGTATAGGGGATCGCAACAGTTTTCGATAAGTAAGAGTGTCGAACCCAACGAGGAGCTAAAGGCAGAACAAATATTCCCTCAAGTTCTATCGACCACCGATACAACTCTACGCACGCTTGATGTTCGCTTTACCTAGAACAAGTATGAAACTAGAAGTACTTTGTAGGTGTTTTTGGATAGGTTTGCAAGATAATAAAGATTATGTAAATAAAAAATAGGGGCTGTTTAGATAAAGACACGACTAAGTTAGTTTTAGTAAAGAGCTTTTTGTTATGAGAAAATCATTTGTCCCTAGGCAATCGATAACTAGACCGGTAATCATTATTGCAATTTTATTTGAGGGAGAGGCATAAGCTAACATACTTTCTCTACTTGGATCATATGCACTTATGATTGGAACTCTAGCACGCATCCGCAACTACTAAAGATCATTAAGGTAAAACCCAACCATAGCATTAAAGCATCAAGTCCTCTTTATCCCATACGCAACAACCCCCTTACTCTAGTTTGTGTTTCAGTCACTCACGCAACCCACTATAAGCGAATCATGAACGTATTGCAACATGCTACAGCGGGGATCCCTCACGCTTGCACGACACGGAGAGCACCATAGGACAGCACCAATAATAAAATATGCAACTCAAACCAATCTTGATCATCAAATAGCCCATAGGACAAAACGGATCTACTCAAACATCATAGGATAGCCATACATCATTGGGAAATAATATATAGCGTTCAAAACCATGTTTAAGTAGAGATTACAGCGAGTAAGAGAGAGGTTACACCGCTGCATAGAGGGGGGAAGAGTTGGTGATGATGGCGGTGAAGTTGTTGGTGAAGATTGCGGTGATGATGATGGCCCCCGGTGGCACTCCGGTGCCACCGGAAGCGAGGGGGAGAGAGCCCCCCTCCTTCTTCTTATTCCTTGACCTCCTCCCTAGATGGGAGAAGGGTTTCCCCTCTGGTCCATGGCCTCCATGGCATGGGAGGGGCGAGAGCCCCTCCCAGATTGGATCTGTCTCTCTATCTCTCTCTGTTTCTGCGTTCTGTTCTACTGCCCTTTCACCGTTTCTTTCATATCCGGAGATCTGTAACTCCGATTGGGTTGAAACCTTCGCCCATATCTTTTTCCAAAAATTAGCTTTCTTGCGGCCAAAGTAGAGCATCAACCGCCTTACGAGGGGCCCATGAGGGTGGGGGCACGCCTTCCTGTAGTTGCCGTGGGACCCACCCTCGTGGCCACCTCGGGTACCATCTCGCGTTGATTTTCTTCCCAAAAATCACAAATATTCCAAAATAATTCTCCATCCGTTTTTATCCCATTTGGATTCCATTTGATATGGATATTCTGCGAAACCAAAAACATGCAATAGATAGGAACTGGCACTGGGCACTGGATCAATATGTTAGTCCCAAAAATAGTATAAAAAGTTGCCAAAAAGTATATGGAAATTGTAGAATATTGGCATGGAACAATCAAAAAATATAGATACGACGGAGACGTATCAGCATTCCCAAGCTTAATTCCTGCTCGTCCTCGAGTAGGTAAATGATAAAAAAGATAAATTTTGATGTGGAATGCTACCTAGCATAATCTTGATCACATATCTAATCATGGTATGAATATTAAGATACGAGTTATTCAAAGCAATAGTCTATCATTTGACATAAAAACAATAATACTTCAAGCCTACTAATAAAGCAATCATGTCTTTTCAAAATAACATGGCCAAAGAAAGTTATCCCTACAAAATCATATAGTCTGGCTATGTTCCATCTTAACCACACAAAATATTCACATCATGCACAACCCCGATGACAAGCCAAGCAATTGTTTCATACTTTTGACATTCTCAAACCTTTTCAACTTTCACGCAATACATGAGCGTGAGCCATGGACATAGCACTATAGGTGGAATAGAATGGTGGTTGTGGAGGAGACAAAAGGAGAAGATAGTCTCACATCAACTAGGCGTATCAACGGGCTATGGAGATGCCCATCAATAGATATCAATGTGAGTGAGTAGGGATTGCCATGCAACGGATGCACTAGAGCTATAAGTGTATGAAAGCTCAGACTGAAAACTAAGTGGGTGTGCATCCAACTTGCTTGCTCATGAAGACCTCGGGCGTTTGAGGAAGCCCATCATCGGAATATACAAGCCAAGTTCTATAATGAAAATTCCCACTAGTATATGAAAGTGATAACTTACGAGACTCTCTATATGAAGAACATGGTGCTACTTTGAGGCACAAGTGTGGTAAAAGGATAGTAACATTGCCCCTTCTCTCTTTTTCTCTCATTTTTTTGGGCCTTCTCTTTTTTTTGGCCTTTCTCTTTTTTGTTCGTCCAGAATCTCATCCCGACTTGTGGGGGAATCATAGTCTCCAGCATCCTTTCCTCACTGGGGCAATGCTCTAATAATGATGATCATCACACTTTTATTTACTTACAACTCAATATTACAACTTGATACTAGAACAAAGATATGACTCTATATGAATGCCTCCGGCGGTGTACCGGGATGTGTAATGATCTGGCGTAGCAATGACATCAAAAAACGGACAAGCCATGAAAACATCATGCTAGCTATCTTACGACCATGCAATGCAATATGACAATGAATGCTCAAGTCATGTATATGATGATGATGGAAGTTGCATGGCAATATATCTCGGAATGGCTATGGAAATGCCATGATAGGTAGGTATGGTGGCTGTTTTGAGGAAGGTATATGGTGGGTTTATGGTACCGGCGAAAATTGCGCGGTACTAGAGAGGCTAGAAATGGTGGAAGGGTGAGAGTGTGTATAATCCATGGACTCAACATTAGTCATAAAGAACTCACATACTTATTGCAAAAGTCAATTATCTATCGAAACAAAGTACTATGCGCATGCTCCTAGGGGGATAGATTGGTAGGAAAAGACCGTCGCTCGTCCCCGACCGCCACTCATAAGGAAGACAATCAATAAATACCTCATGCTCCGACTTCGTTACATAACGGTTCACCATACGTGCATGCTACGGGAATCACAAACCTCAACACAAGTATTTCTACTAATCCACAACTACCCACTAGCATGACTCTAATATCACCATCTTTATATTGCAAAACTATTGCAAGGAATCAAACATATCAGATTCAGTGATCTACAAGTTTTATGTAGGATTTTATGACTAACCATGTGAATGACCAATTCCTGTCATCTCTCTAAATAGATATAAGTGAAGCAAGAGAGTTTAATTCTTTCTACAAAAGATATGCCCACGCTCTAACAAATATAAGTGAAGCAAAAGAGCATTCTACAAATAAACCAAGGACTATCTCATACCTGCATGGTGCATAAAAGAAAAATGAAAACTAAATGCAAAAGACGCTCCAAGATTGCACATATCGCATGAACAAAACGAATCCGAAAACATACCGATACTTGTTGAAGAAAGAGGGGATGCCTTCCGGGGCACCCCCAAGCTTAGACGCTTGAGTCTCCTTGAATATTTACTTTGGGTGCCTCGGGCATCCCCAAGCTTTAGATCTTGCCTCTCTTCCTTCTTCTCACATCGAGACCTTCTCGATCATCGAACACTTCATCCACACAAAACTTCAACAGAAAACTCGGTAAGATCCGTTAGTATAATAAAGCAAATCACTACTCTATGTACTGTTGCAAACCAATTCATATTTTGTTTTTGCATTGTGTCTACTGTAATATAACTTTTCCATGGCTTAATCCACTGATATAAATTTATAATTTCATCAAAACAAGCAAACTATGCATCAAAAACAGAATCTGTCAAAAATAGAACAGTCTGTCTAAATATGAACATTCACCATACTTTTGATACTTTAAAAATTCTTCCAAAATTAGTAAAAATAAACAATTTGTATAGAAAGACAGTCAAAAAGAATCAGAACCATTTTACGTTCCAGCTAAAAATGTAAAATCACGCACTACAGTCAAAGTTTCTGTCCTGCACCGTACAAACCATCAAGCAAATGTAAACATCCTAAAGGCAAACCTTGGCACATTATTTTTATAATACAGTGGAATTGTACAAGGGGATAATTATTTTTGTAAGTTTCTATAATCAAGATTCACAAAGTTGCCGTGAGCATGAACAAAGTTCAAGGAGCTCTCCCACTTCAACAATGCTTGTCTTTCTCACTTTCACTTTCCTTTTTGAAAAAGTTTTGGGTTCCCCTCTTTATTTTTATTGTTTTAAAACTATATGAAAGCACTCAACAGAAATAAGTGACTCTCTAAAACTTCTGGGTTGTCTCCCTGGCAGTGCTTTCTTTAAAACCATTAAGCTAGGCATATAGTGCTCAAGTAATGGATCCGCCCGGATCCCAAGGTATATCAAAGACAATTTTAATTAACAATGATTTGTAATTTAGTAGTGAGCACAAAGTAACATATATCATGTAACAACGAAGTCTAACTCTCTTCCTATGCATCGGCATGTCATAACAGAACAATTCATGCACACATAGTAAAGGCCAATGCATAGCATAAGCAGTTTCTTGTAATTTTATCATATTGGAAACATAGAGAGGTGGAGATATAGTTCCTCTCTCATAATAATTGCAAGTAGGAGCAGCAAGCACATGCATATTATATTCATCAAAATCATCATGTGCAACGGTAAAAGGCAACCCATCAATATAATCCTTAATAAGTGCAAACTTCTTCGGTATAGTGTAGTCGGGAGAATTCAAAAAGATAATAGGACTATCGTGTGTGGGTGCAATAGCAACAATTTCATGTTTAACATAAGGAACTATAGCAAGTTCATCTCCATAAGCATAATTCATATTGGCATCTTGGCCACAAGCATAGCAAGCATCATCAAAAAGGGATAGTTCAAGAGAATCAACGGGGTCATAACAATCATCATAGCAATCATCCTTCGATAAGCACGAAGGGAAATTAAACAATGTATGAGTTGAAGAGTTACTCTCATTAGAAGGTGGGCACGGGTAGCTAATCCGCTCTTCCTCCTTTTGTTCTTCGCTCTCCTCCTCATCTTTTCATCCAATGAGCTCACAGTTTCATCAATTTCTTCCTCCATAGACTCCTGTAAAATATTAGTCTCTTCTTGGACAGTGGGGTAGTCCTCAATATATAGTTCAACATAGGCATTAGAAGCATAATTATCATAGCAATATTTAAGTATGTCAAAATTTTCAAATTTTTAAAGAGTAGCATCATACGTTTCAATGAAAGAAGCAATTTCATAAGCACCCTTGAAAGCAACAAATTCTTCAATTTGTTGAACATCATAGTAACTATAAACACCCTTAGCATACAAAGATAAGATTCCATTATCACTAAACTCACATTGATAGGGAAGGTGTTTCTTAGGGTTTTCAGAGCAACAAGTAATATCATATATTTCGCATAAATTCCAAGCATAGCATTGCAAACAATGAATTTGACACACTAACATTTTTCCTTTTTCAGATATCCGGTGTCGCACATAACAAGCATGCTCATCTAAAGATTTGCCCTCAACTAAGCTAGTTGGGGTTTCAGCACGAGCACATAGGGATCGAAGATGATCCAAGTAATAAGCTTCAGCAGTGTGATAGATTTTGAGTGGTTCTTCAACCATTGATTCAGTAGGTACAACTAATTATTTTGGTATTTTGCGTTTCCTACCCATAACTAAAGATCGAAAACAATTAAGAACAGCAAATAAAAATTACTTAGTGATAAAGCAAACAAGCACACACGAGAATATTCACCCCACGCTATTGCTCCCCGGCAACGGCGCCAGAAAAAGGTCTTGATAACCCACAAGTATAGGGGATCGCAACAGTTTTCGATAAGTAAGAGTGTCGAACCCAACGAGGAGCTAAAGGCAGAACAAATATTCCCTCAAGTTCTATCGACCACCGATACAACTCTACGCACGCTTGATGTTTGCTTTACCTAGAACAAGTATGAAACTAGAAGTACTTTGTAGGTGTTTTTGGATAGGTTTGCAAGATAATAAAGATTACATAAATAAAAAGTAGGGGCTGTTTTGATAAAGACACAACTAAGTTAGTTTTAGTAAAGAGCTTTTTGTTATGAGAAAGTTATTTGTCCCTAGGCAATCGATAACTAGACCGGTAATCATTATTGCAATTTTATTTGAGGATGAGGCATAAGCTAACATACTTTCTCTACTTGGATCATATGCACTTATGATTGGAACTCTAGTAAGAATCCGCAACTACTAAAGATCATTAAGGTAAAACCCAACCATAGCATTAAAGCATCATGTCCTCTTTATCCCATACGCAATAACCCCCTTACTTGGGTTTGTGTTTCAGTCATTCACGCAGCCCACTATAAGCGAATCATGAACGTATTGCAACACCCTGCAGTGGGGATCCCTCATGCTTGCGCGATACAGAGAGCACCATAGGACAGCACCAATAATAAAACATGCAACTCAAACCAATCTTGATCATCAAATAGCCCATAGGACAAAACAGATCTACTCGAACATCATAGGATAGCCATACATCATTGGGAAATAATATATAGCATTGAGCACCATGTTTAAGTAGAGATTACGGCGGGTAAGAGAGAGGTTACACTGCTGCATAGAGGGGGGAAGAGTTGGTGATGATGGCGGTGAAGTTGTTGGTGAAGATTGCGCTGATGATGATGGCCCCCGGTGGCACTCCGGTGCCACCGGAAGCGAGGGGGAGAGAGCCCCCTCCTTCTTATTCTTCCTTAACCTCCTCCCTAGATGGGAGAAGGGTTTCCCCTCTGGTCCATGGCCTCCATAGCGTGGGAGGGGCGAGAGCCCCTCCCAGATTGTCTCTGTCTCTCTCTGTTTCTGCGTTCTGTTCTGCTGCCCTTTCACCATTTCTTTTATATCCGGAGATCCGTAACTCCGATTGGGTTGAAACCTTCGCCCAGATCTTTTTCCAAAAATTAGATTTCTTGTGGCCAAAGTAGAGCATCAACCTCCTTACGAGGGGCCCACGAGGGTGGGGGCGCGCCTGCCTGTAGTGGCCGTGGGCCCCACCCTCGTGGCCACCTCGGGCACCATCTCGCATTGATTTTATTCCAAAAAAATCACAAATATTCCAAAATAATTCTCCGTCCATTTTTATTCCGTTTGGATTCCGTTTGATATGAATATTCTGCGAAACCAAAAACATGCAACAGACAAGAACTGGCACTTGGCACTGGATCAATATGTTAGTCCCAAAAATAGTATAAAAAGTTGCCAAAAATTATATGGAAATTGTAGAATATTGGCATGGAACAATCAAAAATTATAGATACGGTGGAGACGTATCACCATCCGATGGGGCCTGCGGGACTGGAACCTGAAAAGGAAACGAATAAAAGTGAAAGTATGTAAGTATCCGGTGTCGGTTGAGCCGTACTGTGGATCACAAACTAGCTATGCCTCCATCAATGCCCATGGAATTTTGAGTGCGTAGTTATGTACGTGTTGTATGAATGCCACTACTTGACTGGGACTGAGACGGAGGCCGAATTGCTAGTCTAGCTCCTGACGAGCTGAGTTGTCCTGCTGCAGGGTAGTTCGGACCCTCTTGACGGTGTCCGTGGGCTCGGCAGCCGAATTAAGGTTCTACATGAGAAGGCCGATCTGTACTTCTGCTGCTAAGGTAGCTGTGTGCTCTTCTGTACGGAGAGAGAGCGTTCCGTATTTCCATTGACTGTTATGACACCACGTGGACCGGGCATCTTGAGTTTGAGATAAGCATAGTGTGTCACTGCATTGAATCGGGCGAATGCGGTCCGTCCGAGCAGTACGTGATAGCTGCTGCATAAGGGGACTATGTCGAAGATTAATTCCTCGCTTCGGAAATTGTCCGGAGATCCGAAGACAGCCTCGAGCGTGATTGAGCCCGTACAGCGGGCCTCTACATCTGGTATGACTCCTTTGAAGGTAGTCTTTGTGGGTTTGATCTGTGATGGATGAATGCCCATTTTCTGCACTGTATCCTGACAGAGCAAGCTGAGGCTGCTGCCACCGTCCATCAGGACTCGCGTAAGGTGGAACCCATCAATTATTGGGTCCAAGACCAGTGCGGCTGAACCGCCGTGACGGATACTGGTAGGATGATCCCGACGATCAATAGTGATCGGGCATGACGACCATGGATTAAATTTTTGGGTGACTGGCTCTATCACGTAGACGTCCCTGAGTGCGCGCTTGCGCTCCCTCTTGGGGATGTATGTAGCATATATCATGTTCACCGTTTTGACCTGAGGGGGAAACTTCTTCTGTCCCCCCGTGTTCGGCAGCCGGGGCTCCTCGTCATCGTCTTTGCTTTGCGATCCCTTATCCTTGTTTTCGGCATTTAACTTGCCGGCCTGTTTAAAAACCGAGCAATATCTGTTGGTATGATTGGGTGATTTGTCTGGGGTGCAATGAATCTGGCACGGACGATCGGGTATGCGGTCCAGGCTAGATGGGCCTGAATTGTTCTTTTTGAACGGATTCTTCCGCTGACCAGGCTTAGAGCCACTGAATCTGGCATTGATCGCCGTATCCTCGGTGTTGTCGTTGTTATTTTGATGTTTGTACCTGTTGCGTCGACACTTGTCATTGCTATTTTTAGCTTCAGGGGTGCTGGCGTTGCTTGCATTGTTTTTGCTACGGGCCAGCCAACTATCCTCGCCCGCGCAAAAGCGGGTCATGAGTGCCGTGAGGGTCGCCATGGACTTTGGCTTCTCTTGGCCGAGGTGGCGGGCGAGCCATTCGTCGTGGATGCGGTGTTTAAAGGCCACTAGGGCTTCGGCATCCGGACAGTCGACTATCTGGTTCTTTTTAGTTAGGAATCTGGTCCAGAATTTCCTGGCGGACTCTCCGAGCTATTGCACTATATGTCTTAAGTCATCGTCGTCCAGAGGTCGAACGTATGTACCTTGGAAGTTATCCAGGAAGGCTTCTTCCAAGTCCTCCCAGCTGCCGATAGAGTTTTCGGGCAGGCTGTTCAACCAGTGTCATGCTGGTCCTTTGAGTTTTAGCGGGAGGTATTTAATGGCATGAAGGTCATCGCCGCGGGCCATATGAATGTGGAGAATGAAGTCTTCGATCCATACCGCGGGGTCTGTGGTGCCATCATATGATTCTATATTCACGGGTTTGAACCCTTCTGGGAATTCATGTTCGATGACTTCGTCGGTGAAGCAATGAGGGTGTGCAGCGCCTCTATATCGGGTCGTATCGCGACGTAGCTCCGATGGGGTCCATCTGCAGCTTTTGGCCCGCGCATGACTAGGTTTTTCACGTCCGAGCAGGTAGCCGTCGTCGCGTGTCGGGGCACGTCCTCGCGATCCGTAGATCGATCTGGTATGTCCTGCTTTATTGTTCAGGTCATGTCGAAGGTCATATGTATGACCGTGAGCTGATTTACCTCTGACTTTGTGATGAGGCGGGGCGGGCTGGTGTTCGGCTTGAGTTGCCGCTTTGTCCCATCCACGTGGTGGCCGGTCAGCCGCATTGTGCGATGGTGGTATGTGTTCCGGCGCCTCGTCGTCGAACTGAGGTAGTAATTTGCGCTTCGGGTAGATTTTGGCCGAGCGCTTGAGGCCGTATTCTTCGGCTGCGAGGACGTCGGTCTATTTATCGTTGAGCAGATCTTGGTCAGCTGGAAGCTGCTGCTGCTTCTTTTTCAGGCTCCTTGCAGTGGCTATTAGCTGGCGGTTGAAGCGCTCTTGCTCAAGAGGTTCCTCAGGCACGATGAAATCCTCATTGCCGAGGATCGCCTCATCCTCGGAGAGCGGAAGATAATTACTGTCCTCCGAGTCCTCGTGCGTGGCCTGTTTACCAGGGCTAACCTGCCCATCTTCCCGTTCATCTCGTTCGGTAGCTGCGTCAACGGGGTCTTCGTTGTCTTCGGCACCTTCCGGAGTGTTATCTTCTCATGTGCCAGTGTTGCTATCTTCTCCTGTGCCGGTGTTGCTATCTTTACTGCGGCGTGACTTAGAGCGGCGCCGCTGACGCCGGCATTTCGATTGTATCTCAGGAGGTTTATCCTCAACTGGATCTTCTTTGTCATCACCGCTATTCTCCTTTGGTGCATCCACCATGTACACATCGTACGAGGAAGTGGCCGTTCAACGTCCGGTGAACGGCGGGTCTTGGGCCTCTTCTTCTCCGGCATTATCGTCCATACCGTCGATGTCATCGGAGCTGTAATCGAGCATGTCAGTTAAGTCTTCAACAGTGGCTATAAAGTGGGTGGCGGGTGGGGAGCGAAATTCCCTGTCATCGGCTTCTAGTTTGAACCGGATATAGTTCGAATGTGAGTCCCCCGCCAAGGACAGGTTGTTTAATGAGTTTAGCACGTCGCCCAAAGGCGAGTCCTGGAAGATGTCTGCAGCGCTGAATTCGAAGATCGATAAACGATCAAGTTCGGCGTCCGCGAACTCACACGGTTCGAAACTTACTAGCGGAAACGAGTCCGGAGTTCCGGAGACACAGTTATCGTGTGAGGTTAAATCCATGTGCGGCTCCAACGCCGGGGAATCTGTGGCCTCCGTGGTGGGGTTGAGCCTCCGGTCCTTGGATGGCGCAGTATGCTCTGGATCTAAAGCCAGAACGGTTACAGGAGCTATCTCCTGGATGCGGTTCGATGATAGATTTAGGTCATGTCCATCGGGGTGACCAGGAGCGGTTGCCACGGTTTCGAATCCAGCGAAGATCAAGTCTCCACGGATGTCCGCGACGTAGTTCAAACTTCCAAATCTGACCTGGTGGCCAGGGGGGTAGCTATCCATCTGCTCCAGATGGCCAAGCGAGTTGGCCCGCAGTGCGAAGCCGCCGAACACGAAGATCCGTCCAGGGAGGAAGGTCTCACCTTGGACGGCGTCATTGTTGACGATTGAAGGGGCCATCGAACCTTTTGAGGACGGCACAGTGGAACTCTCAATGAAAGCACCAATGTCGGTGTCAAAAACGGCGTATCTCGGGTAGGGGGTCCCGAACTGTGCGTCTAAGGTCGATGGTAACAGGAGACAGGGGACACGATGTTTACCCAGGTTCGGGCCCTCTCTATGGAGGTAATACCCTACGTCCTGCTTGATTGATCTTGTTGAATATGAGTATCACAAGAGTTGATCTACCACGAGATCGTAATGGCTAAACCCTAGAGGTCTATCTTGTATGGCTAAGGTAATGAATATATCTCCCCTCTCCGGACTAAGTCCTCCGGTTTACATAGACACCAGGAGGATCTAGGGTTACACAAGGACGGTTACAAAGAAAGGAATCTACATGTTTGGTCGCCCAGCTTGCCCTCCACGCCAAGGAGAGTCCCATCCGGACACGGGGCAGTCTTCGGTCTTCGTGTTCTTCACATCCCATCAGTCCGGCCCATGGCTAACAGGCCGGACGCCCGAGGACCCCTTAGTCCAGGACTCCCTCAGCCACGGGTCGCTTGTCGGGCTTGCCGCCATGATAGTATTACCAATTTCATTCGCAGGTAGTTTTTTCTGTCATTACACTCACGCAGATGGCCTAAAATGCTTTTGGATATTGTACTCCTAGGATGAGAAATGTAGGAGGTGCTTATGTTAATAGACAAGTATAATTCCTAGAGTACACCGTTTAGATCGATTTCATAGGTTCCACATACAATTTTTCAAATTTACTTGTTGGATTATATAGTTAAATTTCAGTGTGATTTTATAGCATCAGTGTATGTAGTGGGGCATTTTGGTGACCAAGCTCCATGGAGCTTGATTTTTTTTCTTTAAATTTTTTTAAATTTTACTTTTCAGTTTTTAAAAAGTCTAAAAAATGCAAGTATACAAGTATGAAATGTATATGTGTGTAATTTTTTGTGTGCGAGTGCCTCGAAATGCAACTTTTGTGAAAAAGACAAATTCATAGACTTTGAGAATGAATAGTATCATGTGTTGAAAAGCCTCATATTTTTTTTGCACGGCCCTCCTTTCAACGTATTTTGTCCTGAAAATTTACACACATGTACATTGTGTGTCCATGTATATGTGTATTTTTCACAATTTTTTGAAACATAGAGATATGAATTTGATGAATTGCAAAAGGAGGCCCCATGGAGCTCGGCTCCAAAAGCAATTTTCGCAATGTTATACACTTTTGAAAATTCAGTCTCAATCATGTTTCATGTAAAGGCTATAGCCATTCTTCTCTTGGAGAAAGACAAAGAAGGCTACAGCAGAGGCGCGTACACCAACACAGCGGATCGTTTACCCGCGAGATGAGCCTTCCTCAGACGTTCAAAGGCTGCCGCGCCTCTGCGGTCTGCACCTGCTCAGGTCTGCTGCACCCACCACACTTTCCCCCTCCCTCGCACACTTCGCCACCTCCTCTCCCATCCTCCCCTCCGTCGCCTCCCGCATCCACCGCAATGGCGTCCCAAGCCCTGCGCCGCCTTCGCTTGCTCGCGGCTCGGGCCGCCGCCCTCCCCGCCTCACCGCACCAGCGACTCAGCCGGTCGCCCTTCGCCGCTCCGTCGCGGGCACAGGCCCACATGGCGTCGTCGTCGTGGGCCGTCCTGGGCAGCATCCCGCGGGTCGCGCCCCCCGCGGACGGCGCCGACGTCTCCCTCGCGCTCACCCCGCCCCCGCGCGTCTCCATCCTCACCGTCTCCCCGCGCCTCTTCCCTGAGCCCGTCACTCCCAAGTACTTCCCCTTCGTCCTCGCCGCCGACCCCTCCGGCCTCCTCCTCCTCCAAGCCACCCTCGGCCGCCCCTGGACCCGCGAGATCACCGACGGTCCCCACGGTCCCGGCGTCCACTGGCACGACTCCGAACCGCGCTACTTCGTCCTCGACGCCAACGCCGGCTCCGCGTTCCGCCTCCCAGAACCCAAGCCCGTCGACATCATGCACCAGGCCCTCCTCGGCCTCATCGCCTCCCCTGGCGGCGGCGGCCACTACATGGTCTCGGAGCTGCGCCCCATCATGGGCACTGACGAAGCCACGCTCCTCTCCTTCTCGTCCGAGGTCGGGAAGTGGGTCGAGAAGAGCGTCCACTACCCGCTCCCGCGCCGCATCTTCGCGCCCATCGGCGTGGTCTCGCACCACGGGAGGCTCTGGTGGGTCGACCTCACATGGGGCGTCATCACCAGCGACCCCTTCGCCAGCGACCCGGCCCTCCGCTTCGTGCCGCTCCCGCCGGACAGGGTGCTGCGGTCCAGGGAAGCTTGGGGAGAGTCCGACATGTACCGCTGCGTGGGGGTGAGCGCCGGCAAGCTGCGGTTCGTCGACACCTACTACATGGGCCGTGTCATCGGCGGCACTCCCAACATCAGCGTGTGGACGCTGCCTGGTCCGGACTCCACGGAGTGGACGCTGGAGCACGAGGTAAGCTTTGGTGAGATCTGGGCCGATGAGAGCTACAAGGCCACTGGGCTGCCCGTGGAGATCCCCACGCTCGCACTCATCCATCCCGAGAACCCCGACGTCGTCTACTTCTTCCTGGAGAAGCACATGTTCGGTGTCGACGTGCGTGCGCGCAAGGTTGTGGACTGCAAGCTCTACGACCTGGTTGCGCCGCCGAGGTGCGCAGTCGCCAGCCGCTTCGTCCGAGCTGGAGGCTTCCACAACAACAATCACCAGGTTAATTCCCATCACATTCATCACGAACCAATTAGGAGAACTGAATTCCATCTGCATATGTCTGCACAAGTTGCCGGGGACTGATCCTCCTTTCCAAACAAATATGTCTGCACAGGCATGTTAAGTGATAAATGCACGGATTCTTTATCTTAGCCTATTAGGCTAGGTATTCAGTATTCGCCTATAACTGACATACTAGTTGATAGTTCACGCACTATAAAAGACGAGGGTTTGTGGTTAATGATTATAGATCTAAATCTCTATCTCTGTTGTGCTTAAGCAAGGCAGGCTTTAGAGGCTGCACTTACCTTGGATCGAGGTCACGAAGTGATGCACATGTCGGAATTGGTTGTATGTTTTGTGTACGATGTTGTATGCCTTGATGGTAGTCGATGCTGATGTATTCCTTGATGGTAAAATGCATGTCATTGTGGTGCTTAATTGATACATGTATGTAAGATATTAGTTGTAGTATCATCGGACTAGACAGTCAGTACTTTTCCCCATATATAGCTCTGTTTTGTGCCATCATAATTTTTCCATATGATTGATGTACAATATATCGAATGTCTCTTCTGTATTGACTAATATTCTTGTCTTTCAACTTCTCAAGGGATGCTTAACTGGTCTAATGATCCAATCTTGACTGCAAAAGACAAATCTCCACATGGGAGTTACCCCCTGGAGGGACTTACCAGCAAGACATTCATAGGATGAATTGGAGGAACATGAAGCAGCAAGTGTTTTTGGCTAACTGTCTCCTAGGTGAGCTAAATTCTCACATGGATCTGTTATGATTTGGTGCTCTCTCTTCGAACATCACGCAACTCTAGTAGTACTAAGTTTTCTTATGCCCAAATTTCCTTTGATCCAGGTGAATTTAGTACTGAATTCAGGTCGTGGAGCGCATGGGATATGATATGGTCTATTCTGGTGACATGCCTGCTCTAGTAGTCACGGAGTTCTTCGCTGAGACGCAAAGTAGCTTAACATGTCGTCTTTGGTCTGTAAGATGGTGAATGGAATCAGTCGCTTAGTTTGTATTCCTCCTCGGATGGAATGCTGATACTCAGAGTAGTGTTGTTTTGGTTGATGGTGATGCTGCCAGACTTTCAAGTGATCCCTTGAATCTGCTCGAATGATATGAAGCTCTTCAGTGATTTATTGCTTCTTCCTTTCACTCGAGTTTTTAGTGTTGATCATCGGTTTGAGCCTTGTATGCTATTTGCATTGTTGACCATCCTCAAAATTGGTTCTCTTTTCTCTTGATTTTTATCTGGTATCAGAAGACAGCAGTGAGAGCTTGTTGCTTGACCACGAGCTTTATTACCCGAGGAAGGGAATGCAAAATAAGCATGCATGCTGCCGAAGGAGCTGGAAATTAGAGCATCTCCAACGGATTGCCATTTCCCAATAAAAAGCTGATATTGGAGGAGTTGGGTTAGAAAACAGCTCCAACAGGTCTCAAAACGCAAAATAATATGGGAAAAGCTTTGCGTTCAACCGGTGGACCTTCTCTGCGTGGCGCGTGTTTTATGTGTGTCTTTCTATAATTTTTTTCGCAACATCATGTGTGTTGCAAAATTGCCTTCCGCAACAACACCCATGTTGCAAAAGAAATGAAGCTGAATTTTTTTTTTAAACTTTTTCTGCAGTATCATCTGTGTTGTGAATTTTTTTTCCGCAACACCCATGTTGCAAAAATAGTAAAGAAAAAAAAAATCCGCAACATCACCTATGTTGATGTTGCAAAAGGTTTCTGCAACATGAGCTTTGTTGCAAAAAAATTCCACAACACTACCCTTGTTGCAATAATGAGGATGATGTTGGACGTTGGGTAACTCTAGATCTAACTGCTGCCGAGCCGGCGGATCTTTTAAAAGGATCCGTCGACCGACGCGCGGCGCAAATAATATTGGGGGCTTGTATGACTGGCCATACTTTTCCACTATTTAGGGAAAAACATCTTCTCCATTAACTTTTCGTAATCCTGGCGGGAATCAACCTTCTTCCACACCCCTTTTTGTCTCCCGCTGTCACACGTTGGTGTGCTACCATCGACTATACCGCCCCCTAGGTCTTCACCGCCACTCCTCCCGTAACACCGACCACCAGCCTTCCCCACCCTTGGCCTTCGTCCTTGCCTAGGCGGTCTGGTTGGGAAGCAGCCTGTCCGGTCATCTACTGCCGCAAGCCGGTGTGCCGTTGCTGACTGTACCGTCAACCCCGTCCCCCCGTAGGTCTTCACAAGCGCCCTCCCCTACGGCCCGCCGCTCCCCTCGTGACGCCCGCGGGCCCGCCTCCTCCACCCTTGTCCTTCGTCGTCGTCCTAGCCTAAGCGATCCGGTAGGGAAGTGGTCCATCCGTAACGGCACCGTGGGGGAGGATGGTGTCATCGTTCGTTGGTGCCCCCTCGAGCAGGCAACGAAGCCATGAGCATCAAAGAAGGCGACGACGGCCGCGCCCGCAACCCCACCACCGTCCTTCACGACAACTCCATCAACGTCCGTCACACAAATGCCTTCGGACGTGCCCCCCTTCTCTGATGCCGATGAGGACTTCAACATGTACAACACCAAGGAGGTGTACAACAAAACACAAGGGATGCATTTTTTTCATTTGTTTAATTTTTAGAAAACACAACCATTATTTTACATGGAAATATGCAAGGCACATTAGTTTCATATTTGGGATTATGTAGCCAATAATCATATGTTGACATAAATAGAGACATTTCTTGGTCCACTTCGTCTGAGGGGTGAGGATGATCAAGTTGTTTTTAGGCTTCCAAAACAAAGAGATGGAGTAGGGGATAGCAACTTCTCCACGGACGAGGATGATGCATTGGGCATGCCATGGGACGGTGTGAGCATTGATCCGATACAAGGGACCGATCAAAGTGAAGACATAGTGGAACTATGTTGCATATCACTATCATCGTAATGTGTTTGTTTCCATCGATTGCTCGACTAAGACCCTTGCACATCGATGGATAAAAGTTCAGGAATGTTACAACCGTTGGGTTGGTTATATGGCTCAAGTGGACCGTGCCAAATCTAGTGGAGTCACAGAGGACATGTTGGTGAGTATATTTTACTAAAAAAATATATATGAATTGTTTCCAATCAAATTGTCAATGTGAAATTTTGAACTTCATAGCACAGCTACACAAACGAATTCTACAAGAAGAGGGAGACGAAAGGCAAGTCTTCTGTGTTGATCCATTGTTGTGCTTTGCTCCCCAATAATGAGAAGTGGAGGACATGAACTATGACGCAAATCCAACCAAAGAAGAAGGCTAAATCATCATGGGCTGCACAAGTGCACAACAATGACGATACCAATGATGATGTTGATGAAGTCCCAAATCCTAATCCCAACACGACTCCAAGCATCACTGCGAAGAGGCCACCCAAAACGAGATGTGAGAAAGATAAAAATAATAATGGAGTCGACATAGTTGTGTTCAAGAATACCATGAAAGAGATCATAACAAGCACAAATAAGTTGGAGGAAATGAATAAACAAGAGAAGGAAATGAGATGGTCCGAGGCCAAGGCAATGGAGGAGTGCAAGGTGACAATCAAAGAACAGAAGCTAAGAATTGACGGGTCCAAGTCACAATATCTTGAGAGGATTAAGGCGCAAATTATAGCATTGAAGATAGTAGGATGTAGTGAGTGGATGACAATGGAAGTGGGAATGGGAATGGTGATGGGAGTCAGGAGTGATGCTCTATGTTTGATCTTCATGTTTATGCTTTATGTTTGATGATTTCCGTGTGTTAGGTGAACCATATATTGCATGTTTGATCTTCCTGTTATGTTTCTTCCAATCATTTGGACCATTCGTTATGTCTACTTCGAATCATTTTACCAAATTTGTTATGGTTCAATTTGACTTTCATTTTTGAGTCTAATTTCATAAACTGTGGGTTGGAAAAGATGTTCAATTATGTGTCTCCAAAATAGCATTATTTGACTTACTATATTGATAGAATAGATATGCATATTCCATTTATATGCTTTTTTTAAAGAGAAACAAAAAAATATTGAGAAGATGTTGCTGAAAGTGCAACTAATTCCAGGGTGGTTTTGGTAATTCATAACAACATATAGCTCATTGAACTAATATCCATTCAATTTAAATATTTCAAGAAGTTCACTAGATGGCATGGTATGGACTAGAGATGTGGACCCCTCAAAATGCTAAGGACACATGTTGGTAAAAGCTCAAGACTCTCCATTTCTATTTTAGTGATCCAAGATCACATTGAGTCCATAGGAAAGCCAATACTATTAAAAGGGGATGGGGTGTTGATTAATGGTCAACTTGCTCAAAGTGCTTAGTGATATTGCTCCAAAGCCCTCAATCATTTCCAAATATGTCCAAAACTCAAAGTCAAACTCGACCCCACCAAACTGTTTTATTCGGCGCCACCGACTTCATTTGACCTAGCCACTACGAGAAACCCTAACACCTCGGTCACACCGATACAGATCTCGGTCTCACCGAGATGGCCCTGCAAACCCTCTGTTTCCCTTTTGTAACATTTTGGTCTCACCGAAATGAGCGATCGGTCACACTGAGTTTGCTTGACCAATTGTGCCCACAAGTATAGGGGATCAATTGTAGCTCTTTTGGATAAGTAAGAGTGTCGAACCCAACGAGGAGCAGAAGGAAATGACAAGTGGTTTTCAGCGAGGTAATGTCTACAAGTTCTAAAATTGTAAGTAGCAGAGTAGTTTGATAGCAAGATAATTTGTAACGAGCAAGTAACGATAATAGTAGAAAAAGTGCAGCAAGGTGGCCCAATCCTTTTGAGGCAAAGGACAGGCCAAAACGATTTCTTATGATAAGCAAAGCATTCTTGAGGGTACACGGGATTTTCATCTAGTCACTTTCATCATGTTGGTTTAATTTGTGTTCGGTATTTTGATAATTTGATATGTGGGTGGACCGGTGCTTATGTGTTGTTCTTACTTGAACAAACCTCCTACTTATGATTAACCCTCCCGCAAGCATCTGCAACTACGAGAAAAGTATTAAGAATAAATTCTAACCATATCATTAAACTTTTGGATCCAATCGGTCCCTTACGGAATAGCGCATAAACTGGGGTTTAAGATTCTGCCACTCTCGCAACCCATCACCTAATTGCTAATCCACAATGCATTCCCTTAGTACCAAATATGTTGAAGCGTCATGTAGTCGACGTTCACATGACACCACTAAAGGAATCACAACATACATACTATCAAAATATTGAACACATATCAAATTCGCATGGTTACTTGCAGCATGATTTCTCCCATGACCTCAAGAACAAAAGTAACTACTCACAAAAGATAATCATGCTCAATATTCACTACTGCAGGATGCTGCTAACACGACACTACGATCAGAGACCCTTCGACGAAACTATGTGCGATGTAATAATCGCAAACGGTGGTGTAAAAGAACTGTAACAAAGGTGCATAACATTTGCGATGGAGGATGCATCAAACATGGTTCGGATTTTAGTTGCGTGTGCGATGCAGGGCATATGGTTCAGTTCAATGAACTATTTGCGATGAGGCGGAACAAAAGAAACGGGCAGCCAGATGAAGGCGTGTGCGATATACATCATACGGTTCACTCGGATGAACTGTTTGTGATTAGGCAACACAAAAGAAACGGTCAGCCAGATCAAGGTGTGTGCGATATACGGCATGCGGTTCACTCGAATGAACTATTTGTGTCGAGAGAAGAGAACATAAACGGTTCAATATAACAAGATGTGTGTGATATGCGGAAAACAGGTCTGTAATCAGAAATGTGTGCAAAGACCGATAATAACACAAACGTTTTTTGCTAATAAGACGCGTGTGTTGTGCGATGGGATTGCATAGAGAACAACAACATATATATATATATATAGACACACACACTTATAAGGACATGGTTGCATAACCAAAGTAAACATCCACTTTCATAGGTGGCTACTACAATTTGCACACACCAAAGTAAGCTATTACATGCATAATTACATAGGTGGCTACTACACACATGACATTTCCACACACCAATAAAGTAAACTATATATTACATGCATTATTAACTAGCATAAACAATCATCTGATCATCATCTACTTCTTGTGACTCTTACTCTGCTTGTGGCTCAATCCGGGCTCGTCGATTTGGGTAACGAGGCACTTCCTCATGTCAATGATCCGCCTGTGCATCTCGTAGCATGTGTATGAAGGAAATATGCCCTAGAGGCAATAATAAAGTTGTTATTTATATTTCCTTATATCATGATAAATTTTTATTATTTATGCTAGAATTGTATTAACTAGAAACTTAGTACATGTGTGGATACATAGACAAACAGAGTGTCCCTAGTATGCCTCTACTTGACTAGCTCATTAATCAAAGATGGTTAAGTTTCCTAGCCATAGACATGTGTTGTCATTTGATGAACGTGATCACATCATTAGGGAATGATGTGATGGACAAGACCCATCCATTACCTTACCATAATGACCGTTTACTTTTTCTGCTATTGCTTTCTGCATGACTTATACATGTTCCTCAGACTATGATATTATGCAACTCCCAAATACCAGAGGAACACCTTGTGTGCTATAAAATGTCACAACGTAACTGGGTGATTATAAATATGCTCTACAGGTGTCTCCAATGGTGTTTTTTGAGTTGGCATAGATCGAGATTAGGATTTGCCACTCTGTGTATCGGAGAGGTATCTCTGGGCCCTCTCGGTAATGCACATCACTATGAGCCTTGCAAGCAATGTGACTAATGAGTTAGTCACGGGATGATGCATTATAGAAAGAGTAAACAGACTTGCCAGTGACCATAGTGAACTAGGTACGATGATACCGACGATCGAATCTCAGGCAAGTAACATACCGATGACAAAGGGAACAACGTATGTTGTCATGCGGTTTGACCGATAAAATATCTTCGTAGAATATGTAGGAACCAATATGAGAATCCAGGTTCCGCTATTGATTATTGACCAGAGATGTGTCTCGGTCATGTCTACATAGTTCTCGAACCCATAGGGTCCGCACACTTAACGTTCAATAACGATTTGTATTATGAGTTATGTGATTTGATGAACCGAAGTTTGTTCGGAGTCCCGGATGAGATCACAGACACGACGAGGAGTCTCGAAATGGTAGATAGGTTAAGATTCATATATTGGAAGGTTACATTCGGATACCAGAATGGTTCAGGTCGTATCGGATGAGTTTGGGAGTACCGGGGGTTACCGGAACCCCCCGGGAAGTTAATGTGACATACATGGGCCTTAGTGGAGAAGAGAGGGCCGGCCAGGGAGGTGGCACGCGCCACCCTTGCCCAGTCTGTATTGGACAAGGGGTGGGGGCGGCGCCCCCTGAGGGAGTCCTGGACTAAGGGGTCGTCGGGCGTCCGGCCTGTTATCCATGGGCCGGACTGATGGGCTGTGAAGACATGAAGACCGAAGACTGTACCTGTGTCCGGATTGGACTCTCCTTGGCGTGGAGGGCAATCTTGGCGACCGACTATGAAGATTCCTTCTTATGTAACCGACTCTATGTAAACCCTAGATCCCCCTGGTGTCTATATAAACCGGAGGGGTTAGTCCGGAAAGGATATACTCATTACCATAGTCATACAGGCTAGGCTTCTAGGGTTTAGCCATTATGATCTCGTGGTAGATCAACTCTTGTAACACTCATATTCATCAAGATCAATCAAGCAAGATAAACTGCACCGTTGATGAAAGGTTCGATGCCCCCTTCAATCGTCTATAGTGACGTTGTCCAAGGAGAAACCTTCCTCCCCGGGCAGAGTTTCGTATTCGGCGGCTTCGTACTACGGGCCAACTCGCTTGGTCATCTGGAGTAGATCGATAGCTATGCCCCTGGCCACCAGGTCAGATTTGGAAGCTTGAACTACGTTGTGGATATCTGTGGAGACTTGATCTTCAATGGATTTGAGACCGCAGCGATCGCCCCTCCTCGCCCCAATGAACACGACTTAAATCTGTCATCGGACCGGATTCAGGAGATGGCTCCTGTTGCTGCAATGGCCTTAGAACCAGAGCATATCGTGCCATTCGAGGCCATAGAGTCCGCGGCGCTAGAGCCGCACGCAGACTCGACACCCTGCAATATTTGCTCTAATGGAAGTCCGGACTCGTCTCCGGCTATAAGTTCCGGGCCATGTACGCTTGCGGACACCGAGTTAGATCGGTTATCGATCTTCGGATTCAGCGTCGCAGACGTTTTTCAGCACTCACCTTTGGGCGATGTGCTAAACTCTTTAAAGAACCTTTCATTCACGGGAGACTCGCAGCCGAACTATGTTCGGTTCGAACTAGGGGCTGACAATGGAGAATTTTGTTTCCCACCCGCCACCCACTTCATAGCCACTGTCGAGGACTTAGCCGACATGCCCGCTCCTGATTCCGTAGACATTGACGGTATAGGCGACGATGCCGATAAGGAGCAAGGCCAAGACCCGCTAGTCATCAGGCGCGAGACGACCACCCCTTCACATGACGTGTACATGATCGATACACTTAAAAAGCCTCGCGGCAAAGACAAGGGAGATCCAGTTAAAACTCCTGAGTCACAGTCTAAGCTCCGGTGCCCCAAACGCCGCCCCAAGTCACGTCGCAGTAACAATGGCACTGGAGAAAATAGTACTCGGACGGCGCCAAAAGCAATGAAGACCCTGTGGGAGCAACATCCGAGCTGGAGGAACAGGAAAATGGGCAAGCCAGCCCCGACAAACAGGCCCTGCCCAGCGACGGTTCAGAGGACGACAACTACCTTCCGCTCTCCGAAGATGAGGTAAGCCTCGACGACGAAGACTTCCTCGTACCCGAAGAGCCCCTCGAACAGGAGCGCTTCAAGCATAGGCTGATAGCTACGGCAAGGAGCCTGAAAAAGAAGCAGCAGCAGCTTCAAGCTGACCAAGACCTACTCAACGACAGATGGACCGAATTCCTGGTCGCCGAAGAATATGACCTTAGTAGCCTAGCCAAAGGCTACTCAAAGCACATATTGCTATACCAGTTCGACGAAGGGGCATTAGAGCCCATACCATCGTCACACAATGCGGCAGGTCGCCGACAACTCTGTCCGGATAAAGAGGCAACTCAAGCCGAACACCAGACCACCCCACCTAACCGTAAAGGCAGGAACAACACAGGTCCCGATTACCCAGACGACTTGCAGAGAGACTTGGAAAATAGAGCAGGAGACACAAGACCGATCTACGGACCGCGAAAGCATGCTTCGACAAGCGACGACGGCTACCTATTCATACATGTCAAACCTCGCCACGCCCGAGCCAAAAACCGCAAAGGGACTCCTTCGGAGTTACGTCACAGTGTGGCCCAGCATAGAGGCGCCGCACACCCGCTTTGCTTCACTGATGAAGTAATGGATCATGAATTCCTCGAAGGATTCAAACCCGTCAATATTGAATCATATGACGGGGCAACCGATCCCGCGGTATGGATAGAAGATTTCATCCTCCACATCCATATGGCCCGTGGGGACGACCTCCACGCCATTAAATACCTCCCACTAAAACTAAAAGGGCCAGATCGGTACTGGTTAAACAGCCTGCCTAAAAATTTCATAGGCAGCTGGGAGGACTTGGAAGAGGCCTTCCTCGATAACTTCCGAGGAACATATGGTCGGCCACCGGATGCCGATGACCTAAGTCAAATTGTTCAACAGCCCGAAGAATCAGCCAGGGAACCCTGGACTCAGTTCTTAGTCAAAAAGAACCAAATGGTCGACTATCCGGACGCGGAAGCCCTTGCGGCTTTCAAACATGGCGTCCGGGACGAATGGCTTGCACGCCACCTCGGCCAAGAAGGACCTAAATCCATGACAGCCCTCACTGCTCTGATGACCCACTTTTGCGTGGGAGAAGTCAGCTGGCTCGCTCGTAGAAGCAATAGCGCCAGCAACCAGGGCACCTCTGAAATCCGAGACGGCAATGGCAAGCCACGAGGAAGCAAAAACAACAGTCGCAATGACAATGAAAGATCAGGCGACACGGCGGTCAACACCAGATTCAGCAACCCCAAGCCCGGTCAGCGAAAGAAGACGTTCAAGGAAAATCGAGACGAACCATCCAACCTGGACAGGATATTGGATCAACCCTGCCAGATTCATGGCTGCCCCGATAAACCAGCTAATCATACCAACAGAAACTGCTGGGTACTTAAACAGGCCGGCAAGCTCAACGCCGAACACAGGGGGAGGAGGCCGCCAAGCGACACGGATGACGGAAAGGTTCACCAACGAAACACCGGGGGTCAGAAGAAGTCTCCACCCGAGGATCAACTACTCCTAGAACAGAAATAGCAACCCGGCTTCCTCCGCCCACTCCGTACACCTCCAAAGTTTGCACCACGCATATATCATTACGCACTCAAGATACCATGGGCATTGGCGGAAGCACAATACGGACAAGCCTACAAGCACTCCAGTAAATTTTTTTTATTATTTATTTTCTTTTTATTTCTTCCTTTGCTATCCTTTAAAAAATAGGTGACGAATAGGATAAACATCGGAAACTGGCTCTATCGGAGTCCGGATCCGTACACTCACCTAAGGGGCTATTTCTATCAAGGATTCCCCTCACCGAGGACTGGCGGTGCAGACGTGTGACAGAAGGTCCAAAATAACTTTTTGTAGACCGCACTCTCTATTTCTCGAGCCTGTACTATGCATGTTCCTCCGCCTCCAACCCCGAGCATGTCAAATAGCAGGGGGGTGGCTTATATATATGTAATCATTGGCATATCGCTCAGTTCCCATTAAAAAATATCTGAACTAATCATCTGCATTGTTTCACCAACAAATATGGCCTACGGTTATTTCACAGAAATACCTTGGCATAACCTGCCAGGGGCTTGGTGTGGGAACAAATGAGTTGCCAGTAAAAGTCCAAACAGCTCTATAGCATACTTCGACGTCGCAAGTTTGGCCTTATATGCATCAGCTCCGAATCATTGTCTTGGGTCAATAGTTGGGTTGCCCGGCTCCTATGCTTACTACCCTACGTTCCGCTCTATCGGCTAGGGTAGTAAAGGGAGAACTACTACGATTGTGCACTGGTCTAAACCGGACGAGCACGTCAGTAGAGAAAGCCAAAAACTGACTGTCATGATGCGGCGTGAGCTGGTCAACCACTTGACGACTTATTGGAATCTTTAGCGATTCTCCGTGTCACACGAGGGATCTTTTTCAGATCAAATATGTAAGGCACCATACGCCGCATACATACCAGGGGCTATGTCGTAGCCCCACCATAAAACTCCTATGGCTAAGTGAAAGTGTTAACGCCTTATAGTCCGATTGCCTGGTTCGCCGCATTATCACCTCCTTCATGGACCAAGACGTTGGATAAAGAGTGGTTAAATGCTTTTTCGAACACCCCCGTACTTCCTACGAGGGGGCTGAAGCCGACGACTGGAAAACTTTCAGATTATATCAAAACGGCCGCACAGGAGGAATTCAAGCTTTCAAGCAAAACATAAATAGATTAACTATAAAATTGTCTTTTACAATTTTCATACACCTCACTCGAATATTATATCTTTTGAGCACTGACCCTCTATAAAGCGGGTGGCCTCTAGGACATCTTCAAAATAATGCTCCGGTTCTGGACGGTCCTTGCCTTTGGGTGGACCCTTTGTTGCAACATCGATGGCCTTCATCTTCCCCAAGAACGTCTTGACTCGGGCAAAAGCCATCCGTGCACCCTCAATGCACGTTGACCGCTTCACAGCGTCGATACGCAGCACCGCATCAACAAGCCTTTGCACCAAACCGAAATAGCTATTGGGAACAGGCTCGGTTGGCCACAACCGGATTACGACATCCTTCATGGCAGTGCCGGATATCCTATGAAGTTCAGCCCATTGGGACATCTGTTCATTGAGCAACAGAGGGCGCTTTGATGCGCCAAACTGCGACCAAAAAAGCTTCTCCGTTGCATATCCATCTCGCGCTTGGTAATACTGTGCCGCATCGGCAGAACTCTGCGGCAAGTCCAAGAACTCGTCCGTAGAACTCAATACTTGGTTAAGCTGGGCATAGTTCGGGTCACCGAACTTAGTTTGCAGCAGAAAGGGCTTTCCAGCCGCAATCTCCCTCGCCTGTCGAACCTCCTCACGGGCTGCTCTCCATTCCGACCGCGCTTCTCTCGCCTCCTGTAAGGCCTTGTCCAGATCAGCCGTTAAGGCTTTACTCTCCTCCTCCAGAAATTCACAGCGGCCGGTAACATTCTCCAGATCGAGCGTCATCATGGATATCTTCTCCTCATCTTGGCGCCGTGCAGCTTGTTCGGCTTTTAATTCAGCCGAAGCCTTTTCGGCAGCAGCATGGCTACGCTGGGCCTGCTCCTTGGCTCGGGCCAGCTCCGCTCGAAGAACTTCAACGGCGGCAGCACCATCTGCAGCCAAATCTCAGCATCATGCTTATTCCACAAAAATGTATGAGGATTGCTCCGAATACATACCTTGCGACTTGTCCAGACGCATATTGATTAAAGCAAGATCATCCCCTGCCACATCAAGCTTCTGCTGCAAATCGACAATCTCCATATTCCGGGAAGTGGCCAAGTGGGAAGCCGCCTATGTTCAAAGTTCATCAGGTTAGTCCTCAAACGTTCCTTTTCGATCCTCCGTTTGCTTCCCAGTGGAAGCCAACCCGAGTATCACGGGTTACTACCTATACACAGGCGCATCTTTGCAAATGAAACATAGCTGAAAACATTATGTCACAAACCTCGAAGCCCTTCAGTAGGCTCATGAAGGCTTCATTTAATCGGCTCTTCGCAGAGGAAATCTTCTCAATCACTATACCCATCAAGGTACGCTGTTCCCCCGAGACAGATGCTTTCCGCAACATGCCCGCAATATATTCGGAGTCTCCGGGTTTCCCGAAGCTGCTCCAGGAGCACAATCATCCTTTGAAGGAATCTGTCCACCTGTCTCTAGAATCACTGTCGGCTGCAAACCAGTCAGTCCAGGACCTTTGTTATCATCAGCCCTGGAATCCCGGATGATCGGTGCTCCACCTTCGGGTACTGCCTCTTCTGTCCCCTGGAATCCCGGATGATCGGTGCTCCACCTTCGGGTACCGCCTTGTTGGGCGAGGAGGTTGGAGGAGGCGTCTCGCTCTCCATCATCTCCGGGAGGAGACTTCCCGAAGAAGAGGATCACCCAGAAAAACTCTGTGCCGACCTGTAAAAATGCATGAATGCGTTACATATATCTTCGGTAACAACAACGGAGCGGGACGCTATCAAAGTACTCCGGATTCTCTTACGGTTTGGCCGAGGGCTTGTCCCTTTGTTGGAGCTGCTCGACGGCGTCACTTTCCAAACCCAAGCCGGTCAACAGTGGCATCTTGCCCTTCTTGAAAGACCGCCCCTCCCAATCTTCGGAGGCGGCCCTTTTCCTCCTGTTTGGAGAAGGGATACTGGGTCCTTTTCCGCCTCTGTCTTCGGGCGAGGAAAGGTCGATTTCTCTGGACTCAGTGTCCGACTTACCTCCGGAACCAAGGTCATCTTGGGTCTTTTCGCCCTCCCCTACTGATGCCTGGTATGGCGCCGAGGCCAGCATCCTTGTTAACACAGGAGTAGCTGAGTCTTCGGGAAGGGGAGCCGGGCACCTAATCAATTCCACCTTCTTTATCCAGCCCTGAAAAAGGATGGTACTATTGGTATCTTGCCACTGAGTATCTGATTATGAGGTATTCGGTAAACGGGTACTTACCGGGGTGTCCGGATGGTTACAGTCTAGGCCGACATATTCGGTGGTGTCCGGCCATTGCCTTCATTTCCTGAAGAATAATCTCCACATTCCTTTCTGCGTTGTGCCTAAGAAGTGCTGAAGAGTCCGCGGTCCTTCTGGATTGAACTCCCATAGGAGGAGAGACCGTCGCTGGCACGGAAGGGTCCGGCAAACTAGCATTACATGAACGACGTTGGCTATGTCGATGTCCCTCTCAATGGGGCTTCGGATGCGACTTTGCAGAGTTCGCACATCATTCGTTGATCCCCAATCCAGCCCCTTGTTAATCCACGATGCAAGCTGAGTTGGGGGGCTGGATCGGAATGCGGGCGCGGTTGCCCACTTGGAGCTGCGGGGCTCGGTGATATAGAACCACCCCTGCTGCCACAGATCGGAAGATTTGGCAAAGGATCCTTTCAGCCAAACGGCGCTAGCAAGCTTGCTCACTATAGCGCCGCCGCACTCGGCCTGCTCCCCCTCTACCACTTGCAGCTTCACATCAAAGGTCTTGAGCCACAAGCCGAAGTGCGGAGGAGTTCGAAGGAGGGCTTCGCATGTGACGATAAACGCCGATATAAGAAGAATAGAGTCTGGGGCCAAATCGTGGAAGTCTAGCTCGTAATAGAACATGAGCCCTCGGACGAAGGGGTTAAGTGCAAACCCCAACCCGCGGAGGAAGTGGGACACGAACACGAACCTCTCGCCGGATCTTGGGGTGGGAATAACCTGCCCCTCGGCAAGAAGCCGATGATGGATTTTAGCGGTCAGGTACCTCACCGCCCTAAGCTTTGCAATGTCTTCCTCCGTAATAGAAGAAGCTACCCACAATCCTTGACAGCTAGATCCAGACATGATTAGGGCTGGTGGCGACCGAAACCCAGGTGTTGGAACTCGGGGTAGCAGGGGTTGAGGAAGAGACAAGCGTGGAAGAAAAAGACGGGTCTGTACCCCTATATAAAGGCTACAAATATCAAACGTCTCCTCTTGGGCCTCAAAAACTTTCTTGTTCCCAAGGAGTTGTACCCAAGTGATGGTTGGGTTACCCATGTCCGGGTCAACAGGAATCCCTTAAAAAAGGGAGGCACGATCTCCGCTTGGATAAGATGTGCCAATAAGACCACGTCCTGGGACGTGGGGCGACGAGCCGGCTAAAACAGTTCGCAAGTATTGGCCGGGCAGGCGTGGTGTCATATTACCAAAAAGTGGTTGGTGGGTTGAACCCATGGAATATTATGTCCTCTGCGGTTGTGCATACAAGTCCGGATACAATCATTACATCTGAAGACCAACTAGGAGTTCAGAAGGGGGAACCCGCCTTGCAATGCCGAAGACAATATGCGCGCCGGACTCCTCGTCATTGAAGCCAGGTTCAGGGGCTACTGAGGGAGTCCTAGACTAAGGGGTCCTCGGGCGTCCGGCCTGTTATCCATGGGCCGGACTGATGGGCTATGAAGTCATGAAGACCGAAGACCGTACCTGTGTCCGGATTGGACTCTCCTTGGCGTGGAAGGCAAGCTTGGCGACCGACTATGAAGATTCCTTCTTATCTAACTGACTATGTAAACCCTAGACCCCCCGGTGTCTATATAAACCGGAGGGGTTAGTCCGGAAAGGATATGCTCATTACCATAGTAATACAGGCTAGGCTTCTAGGGTTTAGCCATTAAGATATCGTGGTAGATCAACTCTTGTAACACTCATATTCATCAAGATCAATCAAGCAGGACATAGGGTATTACCTCCGTAGAGAGGGCCCGAACATGGGTAAACTCCGTGTCCCCCGTCTCCTGTTACCATCGATCCTAGACGCATAGTTCGGGACCCCCTACCCAAGATCCGCCAATTTTGACACCAACACCCCCTTTCCCTCTCCTACTTCTCCTCTCTTTCCCTCTTTGTTATTCCGGAAAAGGAAAAAGGAGAGGGGAATCCTACTTGGACTAGGGAGTCCTAGTAGGACTCCCCACACCTGGCGCGCCCCCTTTGGCTGGCCACCTCTCCTCTCCCCTTTATATACATGGGAGGGGGTCACCCCAAAGGCACACAAAGTCTTCTCTTAGCCGTGTGCGGTGCCCCCCTCCACAGTTACACACCTTGGTCATATTGTCATAGTGCTTAGGCGAAGCCCTGCACCGGTAACTTCATCATCACCGTCGCCACGCCGTCGTTCCGACAGAACTCTCCCTTGGCCTCAACTGGATCAAGAGTTCGAGGGACGTCATCGAGATGAACGTGTGCTGATTGCGAAGGTGCCGTAGGTTCGGTGCTTGGATCGATTAGATCGCGAAGACGTTCGACTACATGAACCATGTTACTAAACGCGTCCGCTTTCGGTCTACGAGGGTACCTGGGCACACTCTCCCCTCTCGTTGCTATGCATCTCCTAGATAGATCTTGCGCGATCGTAGGATTTTTTTTTGAAATACCGCATTCCCCAACAGTGTACACGCTCTTGGCCGCGAACTTGAGGTGAGGTTCATCCAATGGCCACATCCAGGCCCTGTGCCAGGATAGGGGACTTGTTCTCTGGGCATCCTGCTTCATCTTTTCGTAGTAGGGGTCGATGATGGCCGAGGCGAGTTCGACCAGGGGGTCCTTCTTCGTTCTGTCCCAGACCCTGTAGTGGTCACGGATTTTGACAAGGTTCTTAGAGGCCAAACCCATAGCACTGATCGCTTTTACATCATCGGTGGTTTCCACCGTGGCGAACTTGTAGTCGGTGCTGTTGACATACCTGTTGAAATGGTCGCAAGGCTCTATGGCCATGCAGTAGTGGTAGAAGAAGACATGATGGCGCACGCACAACTGAGCGATGACAACCTTCTGATCTATGTCGGGACGACCGGTGGTGTATTGGAGGTCGATGCCGACCACCTTGTACTTGTCTCGAGCAAGCAACTGCTCAACGCTGTTGATGTAGTCGTACACCATGGCTGGGTCGATGGTGTGCACCACCGAGAGATCCGTCTCCCTCGCATGGGTCTCCACTCTATACTCGTTGAACTCCATTGGAGCGCCGCTAGACATCCCCTCTCTATGTGTCATCATGGGTGTGCTTGTTGTGTTGTGGGGCGTGATCAAATGGTTGAAGAGACTAAGGTTATAATGGCCGCAGGAATTAAAGGGGAAGCCGGACGGCCAGGAATATCGGCAGGCCTTGATGGTAGTTCTAATTTGCAGCGCATAACTCCATCGTGCCACACGTAACTGCATAGCGTGGCAACGTGCATGGCGCAACCGCATGCATATGGGGTCACCGACGTGATTGTGCGCACGCCCAACCGCTGGCAGAGCACGTGCGGAGGGACGCGAGCATAGCGCTCTGCGGTCGCCTCAACGGCGAGCAACCATATATATATATATATATGCATATAGCAGTTGAACACGCAAGGAAAAACTGTCCACAAGCCGAGCGCGCCAACAGACGCAAGCAGAGCGCGCCAACGGATGTGAGCAGAGCGCGCTACGGCGCCTAACGGCGAGCAGAGCTTGCCGAGGGACGCGAGTAGAGGCCGTCACAGTGATACGTGGCAAATAAGATGAACTATGCGAGCGATGAGGGAGACATCAAGCAAGAATCAGATTAGAGTTGCGTGTGCGATACGTGGCATACAGTTGATCCATCCGAGCAGTTTGTGATGGAATAAGTCGTGTGTGTTGCGGTTATACGCTTGCTGGTATATAACCTTAAATTTAACCAAAAAAGTGTTAATGCATGTTACAAAAATTGTATAACTGAAAACTATGTTCAAATACGAATCCAACGATATAATCTTTGGCGACATGCATTCGTATTTTATTAGTTAAATCCAACTTATAAACTAGGACGGGGGTATAGTAGGTAATTAAATCGCAATTTTTTTATTAACTGTATGTGTACATTTCCCTTCGTCCTCCTCTCGCAGGTCTTGTCACCCTGCAGCAGCAGACGGCTTACAACGCAAGCTTGCGCAATGTGTGGGGGAGTTCTTTTGGCTAAACGGTGGCTCAAAGTGGCGCCAATGAATCATCGGTGAGTCTGTTTCCGCGCAACCTCGCAGGTTCCCACTCCGCCGCCGTGGCCCGAAGGCGGGAGGTGGCCGCCACTCCACTGCCAGCCATCACCCACTCTGCCACCGCGGCCCGAAGGTGGTGGGTGGCCGTCGTGGCCGCCACCCCATCCTTGGCTGCCATGGCCGCCAACCCACCGTCGACCGCTGGGATCATCACCCGCTCCACCACCGCCGCCCGAAGGAGGGAGGCGGAGGTGGAGGCCCGCACATGCATCAGCGACCTTACGCGCTACATCGAGTTCCTGCGGGAGGAGGAGTGCCTCGTCGAGCATGCAAAGAGACTTACCACAACCATAGCTGCAGCACACGCCGATGCAGAGGCGAGGAATCAGGAGATCTATGAGCAGTCCAGCCGCTTCGAGAGGGATCGTCTGGAGCGGCAGTGGAAGTTCGAGCTGGCGAGCATTGCTGAACATGCAGCAGTGGTAGGCACCGTATTGCATTTGTCCAGCTCGTCGGTAGGCTCCTGCTCCTCCTTTGCCTCTTAATGAGCATGCTCGGCAGAGGAGAGGTTGCCGGAAGTAGCACAAAGCCCCTCCTTAGTAGTAGTATTTAGGGGTTATTTTATTCAGTTCATCTGACTATAGATGTGTGGTGGAACTGTACAACGTACTTAAAATTAGCTAGTATATATAATTGAACTAGCTATTTCAGTACGTGGTTGGCAACAATTGGGGAAAATTTTGGTTGGTTCAGCTGTCGAGTTGAATTGTTTGTATAAATTAAGAACGACTGCTTAATGTATGAATGAAATCTATGCTTAATTGCTGAATTTTAGTTGCAAAAATTAGATAGCGCTAGTGATTTTTAGCTGCATATTTTGACAAATCACAGTGTTACAAGGATTGACAAATGGCAATGTTACTAGATAAACAAATGTCAATCTTTCCAGTTTGACAAATGGCAACATACCCAATATGACAGATGCAAATCTTACCAAATTGTTTGTACGTGGTTGCACACGGGTCATCAACAACCATTTGCATTGAAGGGATGCACAAATCCTGCGCTGCGAATTTTCCCTCAACTTAAGGGGAAGACCATAGCTCTCACTTTGCATACGGGTGTTCTATCTAAAACGTTTGCGATCAAGAGCTGCAGAAATCCTGCTCGGCAGATTTTCTCTTGGCTTCCTGGGGAAGCTGTCGGTTTGCATACGGGTGTTCTAACTAAAACATTTGCGATCAAGAGCTGCACAAATCCTGCTAGGCACATTTTCCTTTGGCTTCCTGGGGAAGTTGTCAGTTTTGCATACGGGTGTTCTAACTAAAATGTTTGCGATGAGTGTTTTATATTTAAAAACCATATTAAACTATGGCTTGGGCACCATTAATGGAGAGGATGCGAGCAAGGCGGGCGGCCATGGAAGTCAAAGGGCTCGCTTCCTAGTGAGCCTGCACGGCGTACAACTCGCATGCTTCCCGGTGAGCCTCCACATTGGAGTACAGCTCACACGCCTCCCGTTTAGTCAAGCACTCAAGCACCTGTCCGCACGGCACGTCCTAGCCATTAAAAGAGTGAGGCATGATGTCACGTGAATGGTTAACAGAACACACACAATTTAAATTATACAAAACGTTTGAGATGTTACAGTGGCAACTATTTGTTTCAAAATGCCTTTGTTGGCTGTTATTCGAGTGCGCCTTCTCTCAAAATGGACACAAAAAATACCACAACATGTCGGGTGCCATTCCATTATAGCATGCCAAGTTTCATGAATTTCAGACGAGTTTTGGATTTACTAGATTTTAAAAACAAATTATCTCAACGTTTTGCCGGCAATCAACACTCCCTGTTGTTTGAAATTCATTCCCATTTCTTGCATGGGACCTAAGCATGCACCGAAGGACACATATTTGATTTTTCAACCAATTTATATGCACTGGAGCATGTGCATGTAGTTCAAATTTGAATTATGCACATAAAATGCCTAGAAAACCTAGTTAATGTATAAAAATGTCCAAATGGACCCCAAAAAAATCCAAAATTAAACACAACACTCCTGTTGTTCTATGTTGGCACTAAATTTTTTTTGAAAGCAATAAGAGGCAACAGATATCGTTTCGTCCCCAAAAGTGGCACGTTCCCTACCGAAACCATCACGCTTGTTGTGAGAAGGTCTAGTTTGGGAGAAGCTTATACCCAAACCTGCCCCAAATGGGACACAAATTTTACCACGGCATGTTGATGCCACTCAATGATAGCATGCCAAGTTTCATGAATTTCAGACGAGTTTTGGATTTACTAGAATTTAAAAACCAAGTATCTCAATGTTTGCGGTCGAGTGACGGTGGCAGGGTGTTTGAAATTCATTCCCATTTCTTGCATGGAATCTAAGCATGCACCGAAGGACACAAATTTAATTTTTCAATCAATTTATATGCACTAGAGCATGTGCATGTAGTTCAAACTTGAATTATGCACCTGAAATGCCTCGAAACCCCAGTTAATGTATAAAAATGTCCAAACGACCCCGAAAAATTCCAAAATTGAATACAACACTCATGTTGTTCTATGTTAACACTAGAAATTTTTTGAAAGCAATAAGAGGCAACGAATATCGTTTCCCCCCAAAGGTGGCACGTCCCCTTCTGAAACCATCACGCTTATTGTGAGGAGCTCTGGTCTGTGAGAAGTTTATACCCAAACCTGCCCCAAATGGGACAAAAAATTTACCATGGCATGTTGATGCCGCTCCATGATAGCATGACAAGTTTCATGAATTTCAGACGTGTTTTGGATTTACTAGAATTTAAAAACCAAGTATCTCAATGTTTGCGGCCGAGTGACGGTGGCAGGGTGTTTGACATTCATTCCCATTTCTTGCGTGGGACCTAAGCATGCACTGAAGGACACAAATTTGATTTTTCAACCAATTTATATGCACTTGAGCATGTGCATGTAGTACAAATTTGAATTATACACCTGAAATGCCTGGAAAACCCAGTTAATATATAAAAATGTCCAAACGAACCCCGAAAAATTCCAAAATTAAACACAACACTCCTGTTGGCACTAGAATTTTTTGAAAGCAATTAGAGGCAATGAATACCGTTTCATCGCCAAAGGTGGCACGTTCCCTACCAAAACCATCACGCTTGCTATGAGAAGCTCTGGTTTTTGGGAAGCTTATACCCAAACCTTCCCCAAATGGGACAACATTTTTACCACAGCATGTTAATGCCGCTCCATGATAGCACGCCAAGTTTCATGAATTTAAAACGAGTTTTGGATTTACTAGAATTTTAAAACCAAGTATCTCAATGTTTGCGGCCGAGTGACGGTGACAGGGTGTTTGAAATTCATTCCCATTTCTTGCATGGGACCTAAGCATGCACCGAAGTACACAAATTTGTTTTTTTAACCAATTTATATGCACTGGAGCATGTGCATGTAGTTCGAATTTGAATTATGTACATAAAATACCTAGAAAACCCAGTTAATGTATAAAAATTCCAAACAAACCCCGAAAAATTCCAAAATTAAACACAACACTCATGTGTTGACACTATAAATTTTTGAAAGCAATAAGAGGCAACGGATATTGTTTCGTCCTCAAAGGTGGCATGTTCCCTGCCGAAACCATCATGCTTGTTGTGAGAAGCTCTGGTTTGGGAGAAGCTTATACCCAAACCTGCTCCAAATGGGACAATTTTTTTTACCACGGCATGTTGATGCCGCTCCATGATAGCATGCTAAGTTTCATGAATTTCAGACGAGTTTTGGATTTACTAGAATTTAAAAACTAGGTATCTCAATGTTTGTGGCCGAGTGCGGTGGCAGGGTGTTTGGCATTCATTCCCATTTCTTGCATGGCACCTAAGCATGCAATCAAGGACACAGATTTGATTTTTCAACCCATTTATATGCACTGGAGCATGTGCATGTAGTTCCAATTTGAATTATGCACTGAAATACCTACAAAACCAAGTTAATGAATAAAATCATCCAAATGAACCCTGAATAATTCCATTTTTTGACAACACACCTATAGTTGCATGTTCACTGCAGATAGAAGTTCTAGCAATTCAAACACCATCCTTTGCAACTGTGACCCCATTACGTAATTCAAATCAAGACAAAAAATCAAGTAGATCGCACACAGTTTATTATCACCAACCGTGTGAGATGCAGCACAAAATATCTTGGAGCACCGTGTCAAGCACACTAGCCCACTCCTCAAATATCATTTCACTACTCAATCATCGCTGGTGAAAGATGGGGACGTGGACCCGCATCGTGAGGGCAACTTTGACGGCCCACTCTGGCGAGAGCGTGGCCGCAGCTGCCAGGCGCGTGCTAACAAGGTTCATGAGGGCAACCACAATCTGCGTCCGGGCAGCCAAGGCAGCCCAAACGACCACTGTTGCTTCTCAGGCGGCGACAGCATCATTTGCCTCGGGGATAGCAACTGGCGAGAGCGGCATAGCAGCTGTCCGTTCTGCAGCGGCGGCCTTAGCCCTGATGGAGGCCGCCCACCACCATGTCGAGGCCGTCCACCGCCAGCTCGTGGCGGTCACCGCACAAATCGAATGAAGCTTCTCCGACAATGGTCGACAACCCACAACCGAAGAGTTGGCAATCGCCGATAAAGTTCGAGCAGCTGTCCATTCCTGTGCGGCATACCTTGCCACGACGGAGCCTGCCAAAGCCCAGATCTCGGCCGCCCACGCCTATCTCGTGGTGGCCTATTCCAAACATATGGCGGACGCAGATGGCGAGATGCTTGCTGAGTATGGTGAAATTGATGCCATTGTCAGGACCCCGATTCCAAGTCACATCGATCTAGCCGGTAACACCTCATATCACTTTGCGGCCTCACGCACGGTATTCCCATGGGTGTCGCCTTACCATGGCCCGGGACCGTTTGCGCCTTTTGGCTCACGTATATGATAGTGTCGCTAGCATCCATATGACAGAGAACCCGGGCCGACATGGCTAGTCGTGAACCCAAAGCGGCACGAACCTATGGGGACAGGCATACATGAATCACATCGAGCATGTCGGTCAGCAGCGTGTGAATCCGGGCTGTAGCACTGGGCTAACAGGACTCCGGGAACCCGGGCTGTAGCAGGCTAGGCAGGACTCCGGATGTCACCACGTGACATTTCCCCGAAGGGACAGACACAGGAACGAAGTGAAACACATGCCGGCCAGTCAAGTGTCCTGAGCAGTAGTGCTGGGCTAGTAGGACTCCGGTGAACCGGGCTGTAGCGCACTACTATGGCTCATGGAAGCACTAGACTACATTTCCCCATAAGAGAGGCTGCCAAGGATAAACAACTAGATTGTTGGATCCCACACATACCAAGCATTTCAATCATACACACAATATGCTCGATATGTGTAAATACAACATGGCATCACAACATAACTCTACGACTCAAGCAACTCTTTTGAGGTGGCGCACACGAGTCCACATATTCACCAATCAATACACCACTATGGATCTGCTCCCGTCTACCTACGAGAACGCCATCCATAGCACTCACGCTTATCTTGCGCATTTTAGAGTATCCACTTCCACTTGTCTATGAACTGTTATAGGCAACCCAGAAGTCCTTTACCGCGGACGCGGCTATTCGAATAGTTTTATACCCTGCAGGGGTGTACTTCGTCACACATGTTTCCACCACTTAGCGTCTGCACACGACATGTGCTCGGCAGACTTCAAGTGAAAGCCACCGTGGGTGTAGACCATGACCTGACTAACCACACAAGTCTCTAGTCCAGGTTTATCGCCTATTCAGGTTCCATCCGCAAGGAAATCCGGCCAGGGTGTCCTCAACGGCCCCAAACGATGTGTATAAGGTCCCGAGATGCCAAACGGCTGCCCGACATACCCGGCCATGGTGTATCTACCGCATCATAGCCCACCCCTAGGGTCAGCGCTATGCACGGTCGCCAACACATAACCTATAAACACCAGAAACTAGTTGCAACTCCTGGACAGAGGACGGGAGGGGTCAGTAAGTCGAGCGAGGTCATATTTCAAGGCCCAATGTGTGGTAGTAGCTGTTTCATGGATCACAAACACAGAACTCAGTTCCTAAGGACGACTTCAATGAAACAACCCACCATGTACTCCTACATGGCCTCTCATCGATACCTTTACCAAATCATGTTCACACACTTAGCTCAACAGTAGGACATGTTCACACACCTCCGATTCATCCCCGATGAATCAGACCTGACACAACCCTAAGCAATAACAGTCACGACAAACAAGCATGAATGAGTAGGAACATCAGGGCTAAAACAACTCCTACTCATGCTAGTGGGTTTCATCTATTACTGTGGCAATGACAGGTCATGCAGAGGATAAGGGGTTCAACTACCGCAGCAAGTAACAGATGAATCATTGTTGTCCTAATGCAGTAAAAGAGAGCAGGAGCGAGAGAGTGGGACAAGGGTTTTTTTGCTTGCCTGGCACTTCTGAAGATAGTATAACTCTTCATCGGTGTCAATGAACACATCGTCGAAGCAACGTCTACCGAGAGGGGACAAATACCGGCAACAGAGAAAGAAACACAATCAATGCAATGCACAATATGATGCATGATCATGACATGGTAAAATGAGTGTGTTGGGCTAATGCAACTACAAACAGATGGGTTTGAGCTATTTTGAACCAAAGATTCAAAGTTCAAATTCATTTGTGATCTTAAATAGTGCTTTATCATGTTTTGCACTAAACAGCAAGTTAACTTGTTTAAACATGCATGAAACTAGTACAGATGGATATATTGGATTTTTCTGATCATTTTTCATATATAATTTGTTTGATTTGGAGCTATGGTTGATTTCCTATGATTTTTAGAAGTTTTGGCTATTTTCTGGAATTTCCTATATAAGAATAAATCCAGAAAAGGATTTACTGCGTCAGCCTGGCGTCAGTGTGATGTCAGCGGTCAACTGAGACGGTCCAGGTCAACCCTGACCTATGGGTCCCGTCTGTCAGTGTCAATTAAACTAACTAAGTTTAGTTAGCGTTAAACTAATACTAACCTAGTTTAGTTAGTGGCATGGGGCCCACACGTTAGTGACCGAGAGGGTCAAACTGGGTCCACCCGGGGTCAACGTTCAGCGGGGTCAAGCTCGCTGGTGGCTCGACACCGGCGACGACATGCGTGGCGGAGGGGTTCGGAAATGAGCCACAGGGCATCATTTTGGCCGCGGTCTATTGCGTTCGAACGCGCGTAGCAGCACGCATCAAGTGGTGGCAGCGGTATGTGCTGGGGTGGCCGGAAACAACGGCGGCGAGCAAGTCCGCGGCGGCTGGATTTCGGTCAAGCTCGGGGTCGATGTTGCGGTGCACGGGAGGACTAGCTGATGGTGGTGCTGGGTTTCTGGGAGCATGCTAAACACGTAACAGTGCTCGGACGCGAAGGTTGCTAGCCTATTCGCCGGCGACGACGAGCGCGGCGGCGGTAAGCTCTCGGGTCCGGTGGCTAGCACGCCTATAGCATGCAATAGAACATGGGAGAAGGGGGGAAGATGGCGGGGCTCATGGCGAGTCTTCTGGTGCGGCCGTTGAGCTCGGGGAGGCACGGACGGCGACGTAATGATGATGGCGATCCGACGGCCGTGCGCGGGGAAGACAGGTCGGTGGCGAGGCAACAGAGCATCCGGCGATGCGTGGCTCAGCGAGGGGGTCGAGGACGAAGTGGCGGAGCTTCTGGGCGTGGAGAGAGGTTGAGGAGGAGGTGGTGGCTACGGTGAACGGCGTCGGTGGCGACGAGCTCCGCTCGGGCGGCACGGAACAGAGAGCAGAGGAGGGGGAAAGAGGCCATGGAAAATGAGAGGGGTCAGGGGTGTGCATGGCGTCGCGGGAGGCATCCAGGGCAACAAGGGGCAGCCAGGCAGGGTGGAGGTGGCACGCGCACGCGGCGAGCACACTCCCTCCTTCCTACTGGCAGGAGGTTGAAGACGATGCGGCGGCTGGGCTGGGCCAGGTGGCTGTACAGGACGTAAGCCCAGGTGGGTTTTCTCTCTCCTTTCTAATTCTTTTCTGTTTTTCTATTTCTTCTGTAGTTTCAGGTCTTTATCAAAAATACTTAGGCACACTCAAAAATCATGAAAATTTCTCAAGCCCACTGTTTGGAATATATCCAACAGTAAACATTTAAGTTTATGATTATTTGGACATTTAAAATATTTTATAGCATTTAAATGTCCAAATGCAAATAACATATGATTTAATCCAGTGACCTTATGAAGTCCTAGAAAAGTGTGCGACATTTTTGTCAGAGGTTCTAGACCAAGGAAAAGATGATGAACATTTTTGAAGGGCAATTCAGGTTTATTGAAAATATTTTTATTTTGATCCTAATTTGGTGCTAAGGTTTCTCATCCCCATTTCAAATTTCAAACAAATATAGACATGATGCATGGATTCTTATGAAACTAATTGCAATCAAACTCTAGGGCCGTGACAGCCATGGAGCCCCTTGTCCGTGTCCAAACCGGCCGATCTCGAGTAGGGGGTCCCGAACTGTGCGTCTGAGGATCGAAGGTAACAGGAGACAAGGGACATGATGTTTACCCAGGTTCGGGCCCTCTTGATGGAGGTAATACCCTACTTCCTGCTTGATTGACTTTGATGAGTATAGGGGTTCCAAGAGTTGATCTACCTCGAGATATTAATGGCTAAACCCTAGATGCCTAGCCTGTATGATTATGATTGCCTCTATGGACTAAACCCTCCAGTTTATATAGACACCAGAGGGGCCTAGGGTTTTACAGAGTCGGTTTACAGAGAAAGGAATCTTCATATCCGAACGCCAAGCGTGCCATCCACGCAAAGGAGAGTCCCATCCGGACACGGGGGAAGGTCTTCTATCTTGTATCTTCATGGCCCATCAGTCTGGCGCATGTCACATACCCGGAAGCCCGGGGACTCCCTAATCCAGGACTCCCTCAGTAGCCCCTGAACCAGGCTTCAATAACGATGTGTCCAGCGCAGATTGTCTTCGGCATTGCAGGGCGGGTTCCTCCTCCGAATACTCCAAAGTGGCTGAAAAAGAACTATATTTGGCTCTGTATAATAGTTACAACCCCGAACCACAAGGGTGAAATACTTAAAGAAAGTCATGTCCACTGACAGCTTTTTCGGCGAGACATTATGTTCTGGCTTTATTACTATTCTGAACCATTTTGCGGCCTCCCGCTCTGCGCCTCGAGGCGCGGCCTCTATTGACACGTCTTGCCAAAACGGAGATCGTGTCCCCTTATTGCGGGGTCCTCGTCAATACGGGTTTGGGTAATCCAATCGTGTCATTTGCACGACCCCTTGGGAATAGGTGAGGCTTAAGGCTCATGGGGGGGCGCTTGATATTCACTGCCTTTATAAGAGGATAAGGATCCATCTTTTTTTACCCCACGCCTTCTTCCTCCTCAGCCCATCCCCCCTCAAGCTCCAGCGCCCAAGTTTCAATCCTTTCCATCCGCAGCAAACACTCCATCCATGTCTGGATCTTCCGCACAGGGCAAGTGGATGGCCTCCTCCATCACGGAGGGGAACGTGAAGGGACTCCGGGAAGCGGGGTACTTGGCCGCGGAAATCGCCCACCGGCTCCCTGCCAAAAAGCAGATCATCCCCACTCCGGAGCCAAATGAGAGGGTAGTGTTCATCCCCCACTTTCTTCGTAGACTAGGGTTTCCTCTCCAACCTTTCGTCCACGAGCTCATGTTCTATTATGGGCTGGATTTTCACGATCTAGCCCCGAATTCCTTCCTCCACATTTCGGCGTTCATCGTCGTGTGTGAGGCGTTCCTCCGCATTCCCCCCACTCCGGCCTGTGGCTCAAGGTCTTCAATGTGAAGCCGAAAGTGGTCGATGGTCAACATGCGGAGTGTGGCGGCGCCATGGTGAGCAAGCTCCCCAATGTCACGAGGCCCAAGGGGGCTTTTGTGGAGACCGTGAAGGGGTGGCAATAGGAGTGGTTCTACAACACACAACCTCGCGATGCCACATGGGCCGCCACCCCTGAGTTCAAATCCGGGCCTCCAATGCGGCTTACATCATGGATCGAAAAGGGCCTGGACTGGGCATCGTCCGATGAGGTGATGACGCTGCAGAAGCGGGTCAATAGTATGATGGATAAGAATACTAGTCTTGCCGACATGATCCAGGTGATGCTTTTTCGCCGGATTGTCCCCTGCCAGCGCCGGACTCTCCATATGTGGGAGCTTAATCTGGCCGGCCCTCGGACCCTACAATGATTCTTCGGCACAACGCACGAAGAGATCTGGAAGCTGCTTTTCAAGGCCCAGAAGTCCTGGCCTGGAACGACTGAAGACCTTAGCCCCGACTGCGCTCATCCGGCCACTCCAGTAAGTTTTCAGATTTCCAAACATAACCTCAACTTATAGATCCAAGGAGTATGCTAAGCCTTCCCTCATTCTTCAGGGCTGGACGAAGAAGGCGGAGTGGATCCAATGTCCGGCTCCGCTGCCCGAAGACCCAGCTATTCCTCTACTAACGAAGATGCTGGTTTTGGCGCCGTATTAGGCACCGGAGAAGAAGGCCAGGAAGAAGGGAAAGGAGGCCAGAAGTGGCCTTCGCCGTAAAGGTACTTCGGATATTGCGTCCGAAGATACCGAAGATCTCTCCTCCCATGAGGGAGATGAAGATGAAGAGGAAGAGGAGGAGAGCAATTCTCCCCTTAAGGGGGGGGGGGAGAAGAAAAGGGCGGCGTCCGTGGACCTAGAGGCGGAGGCGTCCAAGAAGGGGAAGATATCCCTTTCGGATGATTCGGATTCGGATGCCGAAGTCATCCCCGAGCGGTGCCTCAGGCCGAAGCCCCCGGCCGAATCGTATTTTAGTCCGACTTGTGATCTTCCCCAACAATCGTCGTCTTCGGGGAACTCGTTGGCGCCAGAGATAATGGAGAGCGAAACACATCCACGAGCCTCTCCGCCACATGCCACGGATGACACCGATGTGTTGTCCCAAAGGACCTCTCTAGGCCAGGGAGACATGCGGAAGGCCGCTGGCGCGACGCTAGAGAGTAATGCCTTGGCTGCCGAAAACATGGGGGGCACAACCCCCATGCAAACTAATGACGGGCGCACGGATCAGTCCGGCTGTCGGTGTCAAAACCGACGATCTCGGGTAGGGGGTCTCGAACTGTGCGTCTGAGGATCGAAGGTAACAGGAGGTGGGTGATAACCAACAAGTATAGGGGATCAATTGTAGCCTCTTTCGATAAGTAAGAGTGTCGAACCCAACGAGGATCTAAAGGTAGAACAAATATTCCCTCAAGTTCTATCGACCACCGATACAACTCTACGCACGCTTGACGTTCGCTTTACCTAGAACAAGTATGAAACTAGAAGTACTTTGTAGGTGTTATTGGATAGGTTTGCAAGATAATGAAGAGCGCGTAAATAAAAAGTAGGGGCTGTTTAGATAAAGAAACGATAAAGTTAGTATAGCGAGTGTGGAAAAGTGGTGGTAGGAGTTGCGAAATTGTCCCTAAGCAATTGACTACCTTACTAGACTGATAGCAAGTTTTATGTGGGAGAGGCCACTGCTAGCATGTCATCCCTGACTTGGAATTCTATGCACTTATGATTGGAACTATTAGCAAGCATCCGCAACTACTAACGTTCATTAAGGTAAAATCCAACCATAGCATTAAGATATATGGGCCCCCCTTCAATCCCGTATGCATCAATTTCTATGCTAGGTTGAAGTTTCTGTCACTCTTGCCCTCCAATACATAGTCCTATCAACATACACTAACCCTATGGTGTGGTCCACACGTGTGCTCATTTGATGGGCACCAAATGACAGCAACATAACCACAAGCAAATTAAATCAATCATAACAATTCATCAACCACCGATAGGACAATGAAAATCTACTCAGACATCATAGGATGGCAACACATCATTGGATAATAATATGAAGCATACACCACCATGTTCAAGTAGAGGGTACAGCGGGTTGCGGGAGAGTGGACCGCTATAGATAGAGGGGGGAAGGTGATGGAGATGTTGGTGAAGATGGCGGAGGTGTTGGTGTAGATAGCGGTGATGATGATGGCCCCCGGCGGCGTTCCGGTGCCACCGGAAGCGAGGGGGAGAGATCCCCCCTCCTTCTTCTTCCTTGATCTTCTCCCTAGATGGGAGAAGGGTTTCCCATTTGGTCCATGGCCTCCATGGCATGGGAGGGGCGAGAGCCCCTCCGAGATTGGATCTGTCTCTCTGTCTCTCTCTGTTTCCGCGTTCTTGGATTCTGCCCTTTCACCGTTTCTTATATATATCCGGAGATGTGTAACTCCGATTCGATTGAAACCTTCGCCCCGATTTTTTTTCTTCCGAAAATTAGCTTTCTTGCGGCCAAAGAAGAGCAACAACCGCCTTACGGGGGGCCCACGAGGGTCAGGGGCGCTGAGGGAGTCCTGGATTAGGGGGTGTCCGGATAGCCGTACTATGCCTTCAGTCGGACTCCTGGACTATGAAGATACAAGATTGAAGACTTCGTCCCGTGTCCGGAAGGGACTTTCCTTGGCGTGGAAGGCAATCTTGGCGATACGGATATGTAGATCTCCTACCATTGTAACCGACTTTGTGTAACCCTAACCCTCTCCGGTGTCTATATAAACCGGAGGGTTTTAGTCCATAGGACAACATACAGAACAACAATCATACCATAGGTAGCTTCTAGGGTTTAGCCTCTCCGATATCGTGGTAGATCTACTCTTGTACTACCCATATCATCAACATTAATCAAGCAGGACGTAGGGTTTTACCTCCATCAAGAGGGCCCGAACCTGGGTAAAACTTTGTGTCCCTTGCCTCCTGTTACCATCTGGCCTAGACGCGCAGTTCGGGACCCACTACCCGAGATCCGCCGGTTTTGACACCGACATTGGTGCTTTCATTTAGAGTTCCTCTCTGTCTTCGCCGTTAGGCTTGATGGATCCTACGATCATCAATAGCGATGCAGTCCAGGGTGAGACCTTCCTCCCCGGACAGATCTTCGTCTTTGGTGGCTTGGCACTGCGGGCCAATTCACTTGGCCATCTGGAGCAGATCGAAAGCTATGCCCCTGGCCTTCAGGTCAGATTTGGAAGTTTAAACTACACGGCTGACATCCGCGGGGACTTGATCCTCGACGGATTCGAGCCACTGCCGAGCGCGCCGCACTGTCATGACGAGCATGATCTAGCTCTGCCACCGAACAGTGCCCTGGAGGCCGCACCCGCATCGGCTTCGACCCTTAATTCGGAGCCAACTGCGCCGATAGAGGATGGGTGGTTGGACGCCGCCTCGGGGGCTGCGATCCCAATGGCGATCGAGCTAAACACCAGCACCGCACTCCGTGAGACTCGTGACTCCAAGGAGCCGACTCCTCTCCGGACTCCGAACCCTCCGCGCCCCTGCCGATCGAATCCGATTGGGCGCCGATCATGGAGTTTACTGCCGTGGACATCTTTCAGCACTCGCCTTTCGGCGATATTCTGAAGACACTAAAGTCTCTCTCTTTATCAGGGGAGCCCTGGCCGGACTACGGTCAGCAAGGTTGGGATACGGACGATGAAGAAATTCAAAGCCCACCCACCACCCACTTTGTAGCCATTGTCGATGATTTAACCGACATGCTCGACTTCGACTCTGAAGACATCGACGGTATGGACGCCGATGAAGGAGATGATGAGGAACCAGCGCCTACTGGGCCCTGGAAAGCCACCTCGTCATATGACGTATACATGGTGGACGCACCAAAAGATGACGATGAGGAGCGGAAGGACGCACCGAAGGCTTGTTCCCTCGAGAAGTAGTCAAAGCGGCGACGCAAGCGCCGCCCCAAATCCCACCTCGACAGAAATAACGATCACACAGACCCAGTGCTGGAGCAGGGCGAACCGCTGCCGGACAGTGGCAATCCGGATAATCAAACCGAACAAACAAATTCAATCAAGGATAATGGTCCGGACGATATAACGCCAGACAGGCACCCGGAGCAGCAGAACGCCCGTAAAAGGCTTGTTGCCACCGCGAGGAGTCTTAAAAAGTAGAAGTAAAGGCTCAAGGCTGCGCAAGACACACTCCAAATCAGATGGAGTAAAATACTCAACACAGCAGCGAGGTACGGCGACAATCGCCCCTCCAAGAGCTACCCAAAGTGGAAGCTGCTACCTGAATTCAATGAGGAGGCCTCAGACCCCCCACAACCAAATATCAAAGTAGCCACCTGGCCGGATAAATGACCCCTCTACCAACACAGAGCGGCATACAACGCCACTCACAATACAACACGCAACCCATGCGAGGGCTCGCACCCAAAGGACGGCGCAGCAAGATCCATCAATGGACCACGCAAGCGCGCCCCAGCATACAATGCAACACAACAAACATCCGAACAACACGGTAGACCCAGCTACAGGGGTGCCGCACACCCCTTATGTTTCACCGATGAGGTGCTGGACCATGAATTTCCAAAGGGATTCAAACCCGTAAACATAGAGACATACGACGGAACAACAGACCATGGGGTCTGGATTGAGGACTACATCCTTCATATCCATATGGCTCGAGGAGATGATCTCCATGCCATCAAGTACTTACCCCTCAAGCTTGAAGGGCCATCTCGTCACTGGCTTAAAGGCCTCCCCGAAAGCTCCATTGGAAGTTGGGAAGAGCTCGAAGACGCCTTTTGGGCAAATTTTCAAGGGACTTATGTCCGACCTCCGGATGCGGACAATTTGAGTCATATAACTAAACATCCCGGAGAGTCAGCCCGAAAGCTTCGGAACAGGTTTCTTACTAAAAAGAACCAGATTGTCGACTATCCGGACGCCGAAGCCTCGGCAGCTTTTAAGCATAGCGCCCATGACGAATGGCTTGCCAGACACCTCGGCCAAAATAAGCCGAGAATGATGGCCGCATTAACAAGCCTCATGACCCGCTTTTGCGCGGGTGAGGACAGCTGGCTAGCCAGATGCAGCACCAGCGACCCCAGTACATCTGAAGTTAGAGATGGAAACGGGAAATCACGACGCAACAGCAATAACAAACGCTGGAATCAAGAAGACAACACGAAGGGCACGACAATAAACGCCGGATTCAAAAGCTCTCGGCTAGGTCAGCAAAAGCCGCCCTCTAAAGGCACTAGGGATGAACTGTCCAGCCTCAACAAAATTCTGGACCAAGTATGTCAGATCGATAGTACCCCTAGTAAACCGGCTAATCATACCCACAGAGAATGTTGGGTCTTCAAGCAGTCAGTGTCGGATTTCGGGTTCTGGCAAACCCTTGAGATTCGAACACTGGGGTGCGCGTGGAGATTTCGCCTCCTACCTACCTGCGCTCCTCCGCCCTGTTAGGATCTAAACTAAGGAAAGAACAGCACAAGAGACGCAAGGTTTATACTGGTTCGGGCCACCGTTGTGGTGTAATACCCTACTCCAGTGTGTGGTGTGGTGGATTGCCTCTTGGGCTGACAATGATGAACAATACAAGGAAGAACAGCCTCGGGAGGGTCTGTTCTTGGCTGCGGCGATGAACTGCTGGGAGGAGCTCAGTCACCCTTCTCTCTCTCTCTACCTGATCTTCTCTATCCTTCCACCCACCCGGCCCCCTTTGCTCTGTGGGTGGCTGGTCCTATTTATAGAGGCCCTGGTCCTCTTCCCAAATATCGAGCGGGAAGGGAGCCAACAATGGCGGGCTAATTTGAAGGGGGACAACTAGTATCAGCTATCCTGACAAAAGTAGTCTTCGCCTGCGCAAAGCTCTGGTGATGACGCCGTCTTGGGCTCCACGGTGACCTCCGTCTCGTAGTCCTCCTGGTCTTGGTCTCGTTGCACCGAAACGGCAACCTTTGCCTGATGCCTCGGTACTCCGCGGCTGCGCTTGCCCCCTTTGCACCAAAGAGGAAGGGAGGACACTGCGCGGGCTGGCACCCGCCTGGCGCCCCCGGTCGTCATGGCTTGCGTCACGGGCACCTCGTGAGGTACCCCGCCTTGATCTCTTCGCCTCCTCGTGAGCCAGCCTGATGAGGCCGCGCCTGAGGAAGCTCCGCGTCGTCCACCCCGCGAGGCTTGGCCCCTCGCGAGGGTCTTGGGTTTGTGTTGGTGAAGATGGGCTGTGCTGGGCCCCCCTTTGAGCCACGCCGCAGGCCGCAGGCAGGCAAGTCTGGGGACCCCCGTTCCCAGAACGCCGATAGTCTGGCAAGCTCAACGCCGTACACAAGGGGGAGGGTACACCAAGTGAAGACGAGGACGAGCCTCCCAAGCAAGACACTGGGGAACAAAAGAAATTTCCACCAGAAGTCAAAACAGTAAACGTGTTACACGTGATCAAGGGAAAAAACAATGCGGCACCCCCAGGAAAATATACCCAAGTGCCTGTCACCGCGAAGTCCTGCCACTGGTCGTCTCAACCGATCACTTTCGACCATCGCGATTACTCAGCAAGTATCATACACGCAGGATGGGCTACCCTGGTATTAGACCCAGTAATTGGCGGATATCACTTCACACGAGTCTTGATGGACGGTGGCAGCAGTCTAAACCTAATATATCAGGATACAATCCGCGGGATGGGGTTAGACCCAACAAAAATTCACCATAGTAATACTACCTTTAAAGGAGTAACGCCAGGCCCAGGGGCTCGTTGTACGGGCTCCCTCCTACTACAAGTTATATTCGGCTCCCCCGATAACTTCCGCCGCGAGCATTTAACCTTCCACATCGCTCCGTTCCAAAGTGGCTATCAAGCACTGCTCGGGCGTGAAGCTTTCGCTCGCTTTAATGCAATACCACACCACGCCTTCCTCACACTAAAGATGCCTGGTCCACGTGGCATCATTTCAGTGAAAGGAAATATCAAGCGATCTCTGCGCGCCGAAGAGAGTGCGGCTGCCTTGGCAGCCGCACACTAAAGGCGCCCGTACCAGCGAAAGCATCCAATAGGTCGTCAAGACCTCAGACACAACTAATCAAGTCCGGCGCCGCTATTTATACCGAATAAATGGTCACACCCCTATTTGTCAATACAAGGGGCTCAACGCGCGCAGACAAGTGGTAATTTCTTCTCATCTTGAATTATACATGGTTTCTTTAAGAACTATCTTTTCCCACGACAACTTTTTCACCTAAATTCCTCTCTTTTACAGACGATCATCGTGCTACACCCGTCCAGGATACGGCACAACGGAGACACAGGCGCAGACGTGCAGCAGGGACCCGCTCCAAGGATTCTTTTTAGATTAAGACCCTGCGTAAACCTTTTTTTTTGTCTCTTGTTGATACATATCCACCGTTGAGAAGGATGCTGACGTCTTGGCATGTGGCCACGCCAGAACAATGCACGTACCTGGACACAAGGGGCTTCTTACAAAGGCCATTATTTAGGCCCGGTTTATACCACAAAGACCGAATACCTTAGGGAGTGTTCGGCGTCGCGAGTTTGGCCCTATATGCATCAGCTCCGAATCATTGTCTTTGGTCAAATGTTGGGTTTGCCCGGCTCCTGTGTTTTGGTGCCTTACGTTCCACTTTACCAGCTAAGGTAGCACCAGGAGAACTACTGCGATTGTGCCCTGGTTCATCCGGACGAGCACCTCAGTAGAGAAAGCCGAAAACTGACTGTCATGATATAGCGTGAGACTGGTCAACCACTCGATGACCTGTTGGAATGTTAGAATTCCTCCGCCTTAACGAAGGGCCATTTTCCAGCCAGGCATGTACGCACCCCGGGATCAGGAGAGTGCGGAGCCACCAGGGGCTATCTAGTAGCCCCACTGTCAAACTCCTATGGCTAAGTGAAAGTGCTAATGCATTATAGTCCGGTTGCCTCGCTCGCTCCGCTATCACCTCCTTAATAGGACCAAGACGTTGGGTTAAGTGTGAACGCGTGTTTTTTGCGAGCACCTCCGCATTATATGCGTGGGGGTTGAAGCCGACGGCTGCAATCTTTCAGGTTATACACATGTATACATAAACGGCCGCCCAGGAGGCATCATATTACTTTCAGGCAAAAGTATAAAAATAGCCTTATAAAAAATTATAAAAGCATTTTGCTTACAATGAGATTATATGTCACTAAAACATAATACTTTTTGAGCACTGGGTCTCTATCAAAGGAGCACCCTCAAGAACTTCTTCAAAGTAGTGCTCAGCAGCCATTCGGCCTATGGCCGAATCCCGCGCTGCAACAGTGGTAGCATCCATCTCCGCCCAGTATGCTTTAACACGGGCAAAGGCCATCCGTGAGCCCTCTATGCACGCCGACCTCTTCATCGCATTAATGCGTGGCACCACGTCAAGGAACTGCTGCACCAAGCTGAAATAGCTGTTCGGTTTTGGCCTTTCCGGCCATAGCTGATCCACAACAGACCTCATGGCGAGTCTAGACAACCTATTCAGTTCGGCCCATTTGGTTAATTGGTCAGTCAATGAAAGCGACCGCTCGGGAGAATGGAATTGTGTCCAAAACAGCTGGTCCACTTCATGGTCCGTCTGACCCTGGAAGTACTTGGCCGCATCGGCAGCGCTCGCCGCCAAATCCATATACACATCCTCCGAACTCCACAGCCGATCCAGAGAGGCATACCGTGGATCTCCGAACTTCCTCCGCAACATAAAGGATTTCCCAGCCACAATATCCCCGGCTTCCCGCAGCTCCTCCTTCTTCGCCCTCATAGCAGAGCGGATGTCTTTTCTCGACGCAGCAGCCTTCTCAAGGTCCGATGCCTTCGCTAGGTTTTCCTTTTCAAGAACCCGACAACGGTCGGCGGCGGCTTTTAATTCTGTGTCCATCTTGGCCATCTTATCTCGGCTCTCGCCATGCACGGCCTTCTCGGCTTTCAACTCTTCGGCCACCTTCAAAGCAGCCGCATTACCAAACCTCGCTTGTTCCTTGGCTCGGGTAAGTCCTGCCCGCAAGGCTTCAACAGTGGCAGCTCCATCTGCAGTCACAACATATTAAAGATACTGGCATCATGCTGCTCTTACCATGTGCCATTTACCAGATAATGACACTTACACTGTGCCTCATCAAGCCTTTTATTAACAAGCTCGATGTCGGCGTCTGCCGCATCCAACTGCCATTTTAAATGGGCAAACTCGCTAGTCCGGCTAGCCACCGGAGCTTCCATCACCTGCACATAGAGGTAGTATGGTTATTACCTGGGAATATGATCCTCTGTTCGTCGTCGTTTCCGATGACAACCAGAGTCTCAGGGGCTACTATCTACACAGGGCACACTTAGCATGTGCATGACTATCATACGTTATTTTACGTACCTCAAAGCCTGTCAGTAGATTCATAAAAGCTTCATGCAATCCGCTTTTGGCGGACAAGATTCTCTCCATCATCGTATTCATCAGCACACGGTGTTCATCTGAGATGGCCGCTCGCCCCACCAACTCCCTCAGAACATCCGATCGCACACCAGTCGGTGCCGGACTCTTTTGTCCGCTCTCTTCAGGAGCCAGACACTGGGAGCTTCGGGGGTCAATGGGATTATCTTATGGCCTCACCGGACTCAGAGAGGCCCTCCGCGACGACACTTCGGGGTCGCCCGCTTCCGGAGTGGAGGAGTCCGGAGGAGGCGTTTCGCTCTCCATCATCTCTGGAAGAAGATCCCCCGAAGAAGAGCTCATTTGAGAGGGGCTAAGGCCCGAACTGCAAAGATATATGCGGTGGTTATTTTCTCAGAAGAAAAAGATGGCATACATGTACTATTAAAGTATTTCGGGTCACTTACGTCTCGCTGGAGAATTGATCCCCCCGCGGACTTTGTGCAGCAAAGACACCCCCAAGGTAGGACCCTCTGTGGGAGACTTCTTCTCCCGTTTGGAAGCTTCGGCTTCCGAATCCCCGGGCGCAGTCCTTTTCCTCCTCCGGTCGTCTTCCTTCATGGGGACGCTCGCTCCCTCGGTTAGAATGGGCAGGGTTGGGGGCCTGCGTCCGCCCGTATTATCCTCCCAAGTATCTTCCTTCAAGGGCTCCGGGCAAGGTGCGACCTGGAGCATCTTTTCCAATACCGGATTGTCCAAACCCTTGGGGAGGGGGGCCGAACACTGAATCAACTTCGCCTTTGTTAGCCAGTCCTGGTCAAAAAGCAAACTCTCAGAAATAACTTCGTAACAAATGAGAGATAGTATGTTCGGCCGGAAGATTCCTTACCTGTTCGGCGGCGCGGTTACTGCTCAGGCCCACGTCCTCGGTGATTTCCGGACACTCTACCTGAGGTTTGAAGAATGACTTGTACATCTCCTCGTGCGTCAGGCCGAGGAAATTTTGAATGACGCGCGGTCCCTCGGGATTGAACTCCCACAAGTGGAGGGGCCGGCGTTTGCAAGGCTGGACTTGACGAACCAGCATAACTTGTATTACCGCAACCAAACTAAAATCTCCATTGAAGAGATCTCGAATGCGGCTTTGCAGTATAGGCACGTCCGTGGCTGGACCCCAGCTCAGACCTCTGCTGATCCATGACATCAGTTGTGGTGGAGGGCCCGAGCGGAAAATAGGGGCAGCCGCCCACTTGGCACTTCTAGGAGCTGTGATGTAGAACCACTCCTGTTGCCACAATTCAGACACCTCTGGAATGGAACCTTTGGGCCATGGAGCTCCCGTCATCTTGCGTATTGAGGCACCTCCACATGCTGCATGTTGCCCCTCGATCATCTTCGGCTTTACTTCCAAGGTCTTGAGCCACAGGCCAAAGTGAGGGGTAACCCGGAGGAAGGCCTCACACACGACAATAAATGTTGTGATATGAAGAAGAAAGGAGTCCAGAGCTAGATCATGGAAATCTAGTCCGTAATAAAACATCAAACCCCTGACAAAAGGATCCAGAGCAAGGCCTAGACCTCGGAGGAAGTGGGAGATGAACACGACGTTCTCGTTGGGTTCAGGGGAGGGGACGGCCTCCCCTCGGGCAGGCAGCTGATGCAAAACCTCGGCGGTCAGATATCTGGCCTCCCTCAACTTTTTGATGTCTTCTTCCGTGACGGAGGAAGGCACCCATCGGCCTTGAAGGCTAGATCCGGACATGATTGAAGGTTCGGAGCACCTGACCTGAACTTTGGGTGTTTGAGCTTGAGGTGGGGGAAGGATTCGATTGAGCACGGGAGGGAAAAAAAGTAAAAGCCTTGTCCCTTTATAAAGAGGGTGAATATCAAGCGTCCTCTCCGTGGCTGTTTGGACTTGCCTATAGTCTAGGAGTCCTAGAAGCGGTTGGGTTACCCACGCCCGTATTGATTAGAATCCCGGAATAAGGGGACATGATCTCTGCTTCGACGAGACATGCCAAGGAAACCGCCTCGCATGACACGCTGAGGTGGGATAATAAAACGATTCAAATAAAGGCTTGGCCGTGGTGCGTCACACTACGGAATACGTCAGCAGATTAGATTTCTGTAAATATTATTCTCTCTATGGCGATATGTGGAAACTTATCTTGCAGAGCCGGACACTATCTTTGTCTTCAAAATCTTCTATGAAGTACTTGGAGGAGGAACCCGCCTTGCAATGCCAAAGACAATCTGCGCGCCGGACTCGTCGTCATTGAAGCCTGGTTCAGGGGCTACTGAGGGAGTCCTGGATTAGGGGGTGTCCGGATAGCCAGACTATACCTTCAGCCGGACTCCTGGACTATGAAGATACAAGATTGAAGACTTCGTCCCGTGTCCGGAAGGGACTTTCCTTGGCGTGGAAGGCAAGCTTGGCGATACGGATATGTAGATCTCCTACCATTGTGACTGACTTTGTGTAACCCTAACCCTCTCCGGTGTCTATATAAACCAGAGGGTTTTAGTCCATAGGACAACATACAGAACAACAATCATACCATAGGCTAGCTTCTAGGGTTTAGCCTCTCCGATCTCGTGGTAGATCTACTCTTGTACCACCCATATCATCAATATTAATCAAGCAGGACGTAGGGTTTTACCTCCATCAAGAGGGCCCGAACCTGGGTAAAACTTCGTGTCCCTTGCCTCCTATTACCATCCGGCCTAGACGCACAGTTCGGGACCCCCTACCCGAGATCCGCCGGTTTTGACACCGACAGGCGCGCCCAGGGGGTGGGGCGCCCCCTGCCTCGTGGCTCCCTCGGGCACCGTCTCACATTGATTTTCTTCCCATATTTCACATATATTCCAAAAATAATCTCCGTCCGTTTTTATCCCGCTTGGAATCCGTTTGATATGGATTTTCTGCGAAACAAAAAACATGCAACAAACACGAACTGGCACTGGGCACTGGATCAATATGTTAGTCCCCAAAAATAGTATAAAAAGTTGCCAAAAGTATATGAAAGTTGTATAATATTGGCATGGAACAATCAAAAATTATAGATACGACGGAGACGTATCAACATCCCCAAGATTAATTACTTCTCGTCCCCGAGTAGGTCAATGATAAAAAATATATTTTTTGATGTGGAATGCTAGCTAGCATAATCTTGATCATGTAATCTAATCATGGCGTGAATATTAGGACACGAGTGATTCAAAGCAATAGTCTATCATTTGACATTAAGACAATAATACTTTGAGCAATACTAACCAAGCAATTATGTCTTATCAAAATAACATAGCCAAATAAAGCTCATCCCTACAAAATCATATAGTCTGGCTATGCTCCATCTTCACCACACAAAGCATTCAAATCATGCACAACCCCGATGACAAGCCGAGCAATTTGTTCATACTTTTTAACGCGCTTCAGCCTTTTCAAACCTCACGCAATACATGAGCGCAAGCCATGGACATAGCACTATAGGTGGAATAGAATATGATGATGGAGGTTTGTGTGGAGAAGAAAAAAAGGGAGAAAGTCTCACATCGATGCGGCTAATCAACGGGCTATGGAGATGCCCATCAATTGATGTCAATGCGAGGAGTAGGGATTGCCATGCAACGACTGCACTAAGAGCTATAAGTGTATGAAAGCTCAAACTGAAACTAAGTGGGTGTGCATTCAACTTGCTTGCTCATGAAGACCTAGGGAATTTGAGGAAGCCCGTCATCAGAATATACAAGCCAAGTTCTATAATGAAAATTCCCACTAGTTTATAAAAGTGATAACTCAAGAGACTCTCTATATGAAGAAAATGGTGCTACTTTGAAGCACAAGTGTGGTAAAAGGATAGTAACATTGCCCCTTTTCCCTTTTTTGCGGGCTTCTTCGCCCCCCTTTTTTTATTTAGGCTTCTTTGGCCTCTTTTTTTCATAGGGCAATGCTCTAATAATGATGATCATCACACTTTTATTTACTTACAACTCAATATTACAACTCGATACTAGAACAAAGATATGACTCTATATGAATGCCTCCGGCGGTGTACCGGGATGTGCAATGATCTAGCGTAGCAATGACATCAAAAAACGGACAAACCATGAAAACATCATGCTAGCTATCTTACGATCATGCAAAGCAATATGACAATAAATGCTCAAGTCATGTATATGATGATGATGGAAGTTGCATGGCAATATATCTTGGAATGGCTATGGAAATGCCATGATAGGTAGGTATAGTGGTTGTCTTGAGGAAGATATAAGGAGGTTTATGTGTGATAGAGCATATCGTATCACGGGGTTTGGATGCATTCGACAAAGTTTGCACCAACTCTCGAGGTAAGAAAGGGCAATGCACGGTACCGAAGAGGCTAGCAATGATGGGAGGGTGAGAGTGCGTATAATCCATGGACTCACATTAGTCATAAAGAACTCATATACTTATTGCAAAAGTTTATTAGCCCTCGAAGCAAAGTACTACTATGCATGCCCCTAGGGGGTAGATTGGTTGGAAAAGACCATCCCTCGTCCCCGACCGCCACTCATAAGGAAGACAATCAATAAACACCTCATGCTCCAACTTTGTTACATAACGGTTCACCATACATGCATGCTACTGGACTTGCAAACCTCAACACAAGTATTTCTAAATTTCACAATTACTCAACTAGCACGACTCTAATGTCACCACCTTTATATCGCAAAACTATTGCAAGGAATCAAACATATCATATTCAGTGATCTACAAGTTTAATGTAGGATTTTATGACTAACCATGTGAATGACCAATTCCTGTCATCTCTCTAAATAGATATAAGTGAAGCAAGGGAGTTTAATTCTTTCTACAAAAGATATGCCCACGCTCTAACAAATATAAGTGGAGCAAAAGAGCATTCTACAAATGGCGGTTTTCTATGTGAAGAGAAATAGTCAATCCAAACTTCAAATGATATAAGCGAAGCACATGAAGCATTCTATAAAGCAATACTCAAAAGATATAAGTGAAGTGCAATGAGCATTCTATAAGTCAACCAAGGACTATCTCATACCAGCATGGTGCATAAAATAAAAATTAAAACTAAATGCAAAAGACGCTCCAAGATTGCACATATCGCATGAAAGAAATGAATCTGAAAACATACCAATATTTGTTGAAGAAAGATGGGATGCCTTCCGGGGCATCCCCAAGCTTAGACGCTTGATTCTCCTTGAATATTTACTTGGGGTGCCTCGGGCATCCCCAATCTTGATCTCTTGCCTCTCTTCCTTCTTCTCACATCGAGACCTCCTCGATCTTCGAACACTTCATCCACACAAAACTCAACAGAAAACTCGGTAAGATCCGTTAGTATAATAAAGCAAATCACTACTCTAAGTACAATTTAAAACCAATTCATACTTTGTTTTTGCATTATAGCTACTGTAATATAACTTTTCCATGTCTTAATCCACTGATATAAATCGATAGTTTCATCAAAACAAGCAAACTATGCATCAAAAACAGAATCTGTCTAAAACAGAACAGTCTGTAATGATGTGAACATTCACCATACCTCTGGTACTCAAACAATTCTACCAAAATTTGGAAAAATAAAAAAATTTTATATAAAGACATTGAATTTTTTTCCAGAACCGTTTGACGTTCCAGCAAAAAATGTAAAATCACGCACTACAGCCATAGTTTCTGTCCTGCACCGTACAATCCAACAAGCATCTGAAACATCCTAAAGGCAAACCTTGGCACATTATTTTTACAATACAATGGAATTGTTCAAGGGGATAATTTTTTTTTGAAAAGTTTCTGTAATCAAGATTCAAAAAGTTTCCGTGAGCATGAACAAAGTTCAAGGAGCTCCCCCACTTCAACAATGCTTGTCTCACTAACTTTCACTTTCCTTTTTGAAAAAGTTTTGGGTTCCCCTCTTTAATTTTTTTAAACTATATGAAAGCACTCAACAGAAATAAATGACTCTCTAAAACTTCCAGGTTGTCTCCCTGGCAGCGCTTTCTTTAAAGCCATTAATCAAGGCATATAGTGCTCACTTAATGGATCCACCCGGATCCCAAGGTATATCAAAACCAATTTGAATTAGCAATGATTTGGCATTTAGTAGTGAGCACAAAGCAACATATATCAAGTAATGATGAAGTCTAACTCTCTTCCTATGCATCGGCATGTCATACGAGAACAATTCATGCACATCAAATAAAGGCCAATACATAGCATAAGCAGTTTCTTGCAATTTTATCATGTTGGAAACATAGAGAGGCGGAGATGTAGTTCCTCTATCATAATAATTGCAAGTAGGAGCAGCAAGCACATGCATATTATATCTATCAAAATCATCCTGTGTAATAGTAAAACACAACCCATCAATATAATCCTTAATAAGGGCAAACTTCTCCGATATAGTGTAGTCAGGAGAATTCAAAAAGATAATAGGACTATCATGCATGGGTGCAATAGCAAAAATTTCATGTTTAACATAAGGAACTGTAGCAAGTTCATCTCCATAATCATAATTCATATTGGCATCTTGGCCACAAGCATAGCAAGCATCATCAAAAAGGGATATTTCAAGAGAATCAACAGGATCATAACAATCATCATAGCATTCATTCTTCGGTAAGCACGAAGGGAAATTAAACAATGTATGAGTTGAAGAGTTACTCTCATTAGACGGTGGACACAGGTGATCAATCCGCTCTTCCTCCTTTTGTTCTTCGCTCTCCTCCTCATCTTTTTCATCCAATGAGCTCACAATGTCATTAATTTCTTCTTCCATAGACTCATGCAAAAAATTAGTCTCTTCTTGGACAGCGGAGACTCTCTCAATAAAATCATCAATATCGGAATTGAGTTCATAATTCTCATAGAAATATTTAAGGATAGCTAAGTTTTCAGGTCTATAAACTGAATCATCAAAAATTTCAAACTCTTTAAACAAAGATTCAATTTCATAAGCACCCATAAAAGCAACGAATTCTTCTATTTGTTCCACATTATAGTAATCATATATACCATTAGCATAAGAAGCCAAGGTTTTATCATCATTAAATTTGCATGAAATGGGAAGGTGTGGAGCCTTCGTCCTAGAGCAATAAGTATAATCATATCTCAAGCAAAGTTGCCGAGCATACCAATGCAACATATGAATTTGATCCCATAATAGTTTCCCTTTTTGAGTCAAGCGATAATACCTAAAGTATTCACGTTGATCCAACGTGTCTCCCCTAACATAATTGAATGGGGTTTTCTCAGGATTATCTAAGTAGTACATAATATCATTCACATAATGAGCATCGAGGGTTTTAGGAGGTTCCCCATCTCCATGAGTAGCAAGTATACCTAATTTTTTTGGTATTTCGTGTTCCATATCCATAACTAAAGATAGAGAACAACTAAGAACATCAAATAAAAATTACTTAGTGATAAAGCAAACGAGCACACACAAGAATATTCACCCCACGCTATTGCTCCCCGGCAACGGCACCAGAAAAAGGTCTTGATAACCCACAAGTGTAGGGGATCAATTGTAGCCTGTTTCGATAAGTAAGAGTGTCGAACCCAATGAGGAGATAAAGGTAGAACAAATATTCCCTCAAGTTCTATCAACCATCGATACAACTCTACGCATGCTTGACGTTCTCTTTACCTAGAACAAGTATGAAACAAGAAGTACTTTGTAGGTGTTTTTGGATAGGGTTTGCAAGATAATAAAGAGCACGTAAATAAAAAGTAGGGGATGTTTAGATAAAGAAACAATAAAGTTAGTATAGAGAGTGTGGAAAAATGGTGGTAGGAGTTGCAAAATTGTCCCTTAGCAATTGACTACCTTATTAGACCGATATCAAGTTTTATGTGGGAGAGGCCACTGCTAGCATGTCATCCTTGACTTGGAATTCTATGCACTTATGATTGGAACTATTAGCAAGCATCCGCAACTACTAACGTTCATTAAGGTAAAACCCAACCATAGCATTAAGATATATTGGTCCCCCTTCAATCCCGTATGCATCAATTTCTATGCTAGGTTGAAGTTTTTGTCACTCTTTCCCTCCAATACATAGTCCTATCAACATACAACTAACCCTATGGTGTGCTCCATGCGCGCACTCATATGGGGCACCAAAGGACAGCAACATAACCACAAGAAAATTAAATCAATCATAGCAATTCATCGACCACCGATAGGACAACGAAAATCTACTCAGACATCATAGGATGGCAACACATCATTGGATAATAATATGAAGCATAAACCACCATTTTCAAGTAGAGGGCACAGCGGGTTGCGGGAGATTGGACCGCTGTAGATAGAGGGGGGAAGGTGATGGAGATGTTGGCGAAGATGGCGGAGGTGTTGGTGTAGATTGTGGTGATGATGATGGCCCCCGGCGATGTTCCGGCGCCGCCGGAAGCGAGGGAGAGAGAGCCCCCCTCCTTCTTCTTCTTCCTTGACCTTCTCCCTAGATGGGAGACGGGTTTCCCCTCTGGTCCATGGCCTCCATGGCATGGGAGGGGCGAGAGCCCCTCCAAGATTGGATTTGTCTCTCTGTCTCTCTCTGTTTCTGCGTTCTGGGATTCTGCCCTTTCACCGTTTCTTATATATCCAGAGATCCGTAACTCCGATTGGATTGAAACCTTTGCCCTGATTTTTTTCTTCCGAAAATTAGCTTTCTTGCGGCCAAAGAAGAGCAGCAACCGCCTTACGAGGGCCCACGAGGGTCAGGGGCGCGCCCAGGGGGTGGGGCGCGCCCCCTGCCTCGTGCTCCCTCGGGCACCGTCTCGCGTTGATTTTCTTCCCATATTTCACATATATTGCAAAAATAATCTCCGTCCATTTTTATCCCGTTTGGACTCCGTTTGATATGGATTTTCTATGAAACGAAAAACATGCAACAAACAGGAACTGGCACTGGGCACTGGATTAATATGTTAGTCCCAAAAAATAGTATAAAAAGTTGCCAAAAGTATATGAAAGTTGTATAATATTGGCATGGAACAATAACAAATTATAGATACGGCGGAGACTTATCAGTGGGGGAGACGATGTTTACCCAGGTTCGGGCCCTCTTGATGGATGTAATACCCTACTTCCTGCTTGATTGACTTTGATGAGTATAGGGGTTACAAGAGTTGATCTACATCGAGACCGTAATGGCTAAACCCTAAATTTCTAGCCTATATGATTGTGATTGCCTCTATGGACTAAACCCCCAGTTTATATAGACTCTGGAGGGACCTAGGGTTGTACAGAGTCGGTTTACCGAGAAAGGAATCTTCATATTTGAACACCAAGCTTGCCATCCACGCAAAGGAGAGCCCTATCCGGACACGGGGGGGGGGGGGGGGGGGGGGGGGCGTCTTCTATCTTGTAACTTCACGGCCCACCAGTCCGGCCCATGTCACATAGCCCGGACGCCCGGAGACCCCTTAATCCAGGACTCCCTCAGTAGCCCCTGAACCAGGCTTCAATGATGATCTATCCGGCATGCAGATTGTCTTCGACATTGCAAGGCGGGTTCCTCTTCCGAACACTTCAAAGTAGTTGGTCAAAAGGACTATATCCCGCTCTGTACAGTAGTCACAACCCTGAACCACAAGGGCAAAATACTTAAACAAAAATAGGTCATGTCTTCTGATAGCTCTTTCAGCGAGGCGTTCTGTTCTGGCCTTATTATTATTTCGAACCGTTTTTCAGCCTCCCGCTTCATGTTTCGAGGCGCGGTCTTGATTGACACGTCTCAACAAAGCGGAGCGAGATCGTTTCCCCTTATTGCAGGATTCTCATCAATACGGGTTTGGGTAATCCAACCATGCCGTTTGCACGACTCCTGGGGAATATGCGAGTTTTAAGGCTCGTGGGGGGACGCTCGATATTCACTGCCTTTATAAGAAGATAAGGATCCACCTTTTTACCCCACGCCTTCTTCCTCGTCATCCCATCTGTCCTCGAGCTCTAGCGCCCCAAATTCAACCCCTTCCGCCCCCAGCTAACACTTTAGCCATGTCCGGATCTGGAGCGCAGGTCAAGTGGATGGCCTCCTCCATCACGAAGGAGAACATCAAGGAACTCCGGGAAGCGGGGTACTTAGCCAAATAAATCGCCCATCGGCTCCTTGCCAAGAAGCAGATCATCCCCACCTCGGAGCCTAATGAGCGGGTAGTATTCATCCCCCACTTTCTTCGTGGGCTAGGGTTTGCACTCCACCCTTTCGTCCGCGGGCTCATGTTCTACTACGGGCTTGATTTTCACGATCTAGCCCCGAATTCATTCCTCAACATCTCGGCGTTCGTCATCGTCAGCGATGCGTTTCTCCGCATCCCCCCACTTTGGCCTATGGCTCAAGGTCTTCAACGTGAAGCCAAAAGTGGTCGGGGTCAACACGCGGAGTGTGGCGGCGCCATGGTGAGCAAGCTCCCTCACGTCACCTGGCCCAAGGGGACCTTCGTAGAAACCGTGAAGGGATGGCAACAGGAGTGGTTCTACATCATTGAACCCCATGACACCACATGGGCCGCCACCCCTGAATTCAAATCCGGTTCTCCAGTGTGGCTTACATCATGGATCAAAATAGGCCTAGACTGGGCGTCGTCCAATGAGGTGATGATGATGCAGAAGTGGGTCCAAAGTATGATAGAGAAGAACACCAACCTTGCCAACATGATCCAGGAGATGCTTTTTTGCCGGATCTCCCCTGCCAGCGCCGGACTCTCCATATGTGGGAGTTTGATCCAGCCAGTCCCCGGACCTTGCAGCAATTCTTCGGCACAATGCACGAAGATATATGGAAGCTGCTTTTCAAGGTCCAGAAGTCGTGGCCGCAAATGAACGAAGACCTCGGCCTCGACCACGCTCATCCGGCTAATCCATTAAGTTTTCCAGATTTCCAAACATATCCTCAACTTGTAGATCCAAGGAGCATACTAGGCCTTCCCCTTATTCTTCAGGGATGGACCAAGAAGGCGGAGCGGATCCGGTGTTCGGCTCCACTGCCCAAAGACCCAGCTATTCCTCTTCTGATGAAGATGATGGTTCCGGTGCCATACCAGGCGCTGGAGAAGAAGGCCAAGAAGAAGGGCAAGGAGGCCAGAAGTGGCATTTGCCATAAAGGTAATTCGGACATAACATCCGAAGATACCGAAGCTCCCTCCTCCCACGAGGGAGACGAAGACAAAGAGGAAGAGGAGGAGAGCAATTCTTCCCTTAAGGGGGGAAAGAAGAAAAGGAGGGCTTCTGCAGACCTAGAGTCGGAGGCTTCCAAGAAGGGTAAACTCTCCCTTTCAGATGATTCGGAATCGGGTGTCAAAGTTGTCCCTGAATGAACCCCTGGCCGAAGCCCCTGGACGAATCGTAAGTATTCAAAGATAATGCATATGTCCGGCTTTTTATAAATTATACGGTGATATATCATCTATGTTTTCCAGTCCGGCCCCTGATCTCCCCCAACAATCATTGTCTTCGAGGAATTCTTTGGCGCCGGAGATGATGGAGAGCAAGTCGCCTCCACGAGCCTCCCTGCCACATGCCATAGATGACACCGAGGTGTTATCCTAAAGGACCTCCCGGGCCAGGGAGAAGTGCGGAGGGCCGCTGAAACGGCGCCAGAGGGCAATGCCTCGATGGCCGGAGATATGGTGTGTGTAATCCCTGTGGAGACTGACGGCGGGGGCCTTGACCAGTTCGGCCTCCAACCGAATATTGCTCCGGAGTCCCACACGGCCCCGGACCCGAGTGAGCAGTCCCCTTCGAAAGATGGGGTGCCGAAACCACCGATGACCTCCATCAATCCGGAGGCACCGGATACATTGAGGGAAGCACTTCACCGTGCTTCCATTGTGGATGAGCACCGTGCCCTGATGGGTATGGTGGTTGAAAAGGTTCAGTCCGCCAAAAGCAGACTGAATGAAGCGTTCACTAGCCTGCTAACAGGTTTTGAGGTATGTGATGTAATATCGGTGGTCACTTTTGCTTGTATAATCATACACCAGTGTATAGATAATAGCCCCTGAGACTCTCTTCGGCTTTTTAAAGAAAGGGCCGGACACAGGTTTGAATATTCCAGAGGTAACATACTTGTCTATTTTGGTGAGCAAGCTTCGCTGCTGGCAGCTTTGGCCAAGAATGCGGAAGTTTCCGAACTCCAACGGAAACTGAAGCTAGCTGATGATGAGATCGACCGTATTAACAAGCGGTTCGATGAGGCCCAAGGTATGCTTTTAAAAGACCCCTTACAAGCCTGAATTATAATACAAATGCAGAGTTTTACGCTCATGCGCAATTATTAATGATTGTATGCAACGCGACCGAGGTCGAGGCCCTCAAGAGTGCCCTTGCCGAAGCCATGGAGGCGGCGAGGGTAAGCAAAGTAGCCGTAGAGAAAGCGGCTATGGATGTGGAGGCTAAAAAGGCCGTCCGCCTTAAGTATGAGGCGAGGGTGACCGAAGTAGAGCAAGTGCTCCAGGAAGCCACCAAGTGTGAATCCTTGGAGGAGAGCAACAAGGCCCAAGCGGCCGATCTCACCAAGGCTCTTCAATATGCGAAGGAGGCGTGGCCCGAGTCCCGGGATGCTCGTGAGGAGATCAAGCAAGCTGGATAGATAGCGGCTTCTAAGCCTTTTCTTTTACAGAGTATATTCGGTGATCGAAGATATGCTTTGCTAAATTGACTATGGAGTGCTCCAGACGCTTTCGCGGATCTCCCGAGGAGTGCGGCTGATGCCGCCCAATATTTCTGGGCCCAATATGGGAATGCGATGGAGAAGCTCTTCTGGTCACAACATTTGGTGCCAGAGCGACCAGCACTACTCAACAATCAGATGATGCAGCTGGCGGAGCTGCACGGGATGTCCGGTTTGTCCATGAAGGACATCATAGTCTGGTTGTGGTTAGCCGGACCCATTCTGAGGAGCTACTTTGGCCTGGTCAAGCGACTCGGTGACGCCTTTCCTCGAATAGAGGCAGTAAAGCACTCGGCATGCATTGAGGGCGCGCGGATGGCCTTTGCCCGTGTCAAGATGCACTGGGCAAAGATGAAGGCCGCCAACGTAGCCGTTGAAGGTCCGCCCAGAGACAAGGTCCACCGCACGCCAGAGCGCTACTTCGACGATGTCCTTGAGGGTGCCCGTTTGATAGAGGTTCAATACTCGAAGGATATTATGTTCAAGTAAACGTATCCGAGCTACCCAGGCATTTTATTGTAAACCGAGGCTTTTGTAATATATTTTTGCCTGTTATCTTGAATTACTTCTCCTCCTGTGTGGCCGTTTGTATCTTTGAGAGGTTGCCAGTCGTCGGCTTCAGCCCCCACGTAACTAGTACGGGGGTGTTTGGGATAGCACATAATCACTCTTGACCCAATGTCTTGGTCCGTAAAGGAGGTGTTAGTGCGGCGAGCGAGGCAATCAGACTATGCGGCTTTACCACTCTCACTTAGCCATACGAGTTTGAAAATGGGGTTATAAAGATAGCCCCTGGTGCGTATGCAGCTATCAAACTTATATGCCTTTTGACACGTGTCTGAACAAAGCCAGACCTTCGTGTAATACGGAAGAAATCACTAGAGATTTGATAAGTCACCAAATTGCGGACCAGCTCTCGCCGCATCACGACTGTCAGTTTTCGGGTTTCTCTATTGAGGTGCTTGACCGAGCTAGCCAGAAACACAATCATAGTAGTTCTCCCTTTACTACCTTAGCCAAAAAATGGAACGTAAGGTGGCAAGCACAGGAGCTAGGCAACCCAAGTATTGACCAAAGACGTGATTCGGAGCCGATGTATATAATGCAGTATCCAGGACACCGAAGTATACTCTGAGAGTGTTTGGACTTTCTATTGTTGAAGATATGTATATGGCTTGAATAGAGCCCCTGGCGATTTAAGTCATACCAAGGTGTATATGCCAATTTGAGCGTAAAGTGGGAAAACAGAAAAAGGCCAATACCAAACAAGGCTGGGCGAAACTGTTTCCATTATAGTCTGATTGGTACATCAAAACGTATTTTTACAGAAGATACAATAAGCATCATGGCTATTTTACATGCCGAGAACAAGGGAAAGCTGTATACAAGTTCTAAATTAGAAAAGCTGATCTAGAAGATCCTTTGGACATACTGCCGCACGTCTGTGCCGCTTTTCACCTTGGTTTAGGAACCTTTAAGAGGATCGACAATCGAGTATGTATAAGGGGCCTAGAGGGGGGCCCTTGTTAGCTCCAGAAATTGATGTGGGCTGTAAAGAACCTGAAAAAATAAAAACAAGAAGAAAAAGGTGGAGCAATATGTACGTCCGGATAGGGTCAAGCCGTATCGTGGACCTATGTTTAGCATGCCTTCATCCTTGCCCATGGTATTTTTAACACGTAGTTATGTACGCATGGTACGTATGCTGCTATCAGGCTGGGGCATTGGCGGAGGCCGAATTGCTAATCTAGCTCTAGATGAGCAGACTATCATTCTGCAAGGTAGACCGGACTCGTTTAACAGTGTCCGGGGGCTTGACTGCTAGTGTGGTTTTCGGCTTAGCGAGGCCACCTAGCACCTCGGCCGCGAGGGCCGCGGTATGCTCCTCCGTACGGAGGGAGAGCTCCATGTTTCCATTGACTGTTATAATGCCACGTGGTCCAGGCATCTTAAGCTTGAGATAAGCGTAGTGCGGGACTGCACTGAAACGGGCGAAAGCGGTTCGTCTGAGTGATACGTCTCCAACATATCTATAATTTTTGATTGTTCCATGCTATTATATTATCAACCTTGGATGTTTTATATGCATTTATATTCTATTTTATATGATTTTTGGGACTAACCTATTAACCCAGAAGCCTCCGTAGCCACCGAAAGCCAATCTAGACCCGTTCTGGCACCCTGCCGGAGGGGGGAATCCCTCTCCGGTGGCCATCTTCATCATCCCGGTGCTCTCCATGACAAGGAGGGAGTAGTTCTCCCTCGGGGCTTAGGGTATGTACCAGTAGCTATGTGTTTGATCTCTCTCTCTCTCTCTCTCGTGTTCTTGAGGTGGTACGATCTTGATGTATCACGAGCTTTGCTATTATAATTGGATCTTATGATGTTTTCTCCCCCCTCTACTCTCTTGTAATGGATTGAGTTTCCCCTTTGAAGTTATCTTATCAGATTGAGTCTTTAAAGATTTGAGAACACTTGATGTATGTCTTGCCGTGCGTATCTGTGGTGACAATGGGATATCACATGATTCACTTGATGTATGTTTTGGTGATAAACTTGCGGGTTCCGCCCATGAACCTATGCATAGGGGTTGGCACACGTTTTAGTCGTGATTCTCCGGTAGAAACTTTGGGGCACTCTTTGCGGTTCTATGTGTTGGTTGAATAGATGAATCGGAGATTGTGTGATGCATATCGTATAATCATACCCACGGATACTTGAGGTGACATTGGAGTATCTAGGTGACATTAGGGTTTTGGTTGATATGTGTCTTAAGGTGTTATTCTAGTACGAACTCTAGGGCTGTTTGTGACACCTATAGGAATAGCCCAATGGATTGATTGAAAAGAATAACTTTGAGGTGGTTTCGTACCCTACCATAATCTCTTCATTCGTTCTCCGCTATTAGTGACTTTGGAGTGACTCTTTGTTACATGTTGAGGGATAGTTATGTGATACAATTATTGTATTATTGTTGAGGGAACTTGCACTAGCGAAAGTATGAACCCTAGGCCTTGTTTACTATCATTGCAATACCGTTTACGCTCACTTTTATCATTAGTTACCTTGCTGTTTTTATATTTTCAGATTACAAATACCTTTATCTACCATCCATATACCACTTGTATCACCATCTCTTTGCTGAACTAGTGCACCTATACAATTTACCATTGTATTGGGTGTGTTGGGGACACAAGAGACTCTTTGTTATTTGGTTGCAGGGTTGTTTGAGAGAGACCATCTTCATCCTACGCCTCCTACAGATTGATAAACCTTAGGTCATCCACTTGAGGGAAATTTGCTACTGTCCTACAAACCTCTGCACTTGGAGGCCCAACAACGTCTACAAGAAGAAGGTTGTGTAGTAGACATCAAGCTCTTTTCTGGCGCAGTTGCCGGGGAGGTGAGTGCTTGAAGGTATATCTTTAGATCTTGCAATCGAGTCTTTTAGTTTCTTGTTTTATCACTAGTTTAGTTTATAAAACAAAACTACAAAAAAATATGGAATTAAGTTTACCTCATACGCTTCATCTTTTTAATATCTTTCGTAAGTATGATGGGAAGGAAAATTGTGCCAAAGTGTTAGAAGAAGAATGCACTAAAATGTTTGGCACTAAATATTTGAATGATGAGCATGATTGCAATGTTGTTAGTATTAATTCCTTGAATATCCATGATGCTAATGATATGCAAAGCCACAAGCTTGGGGAAGCTATGTTTGATGAAGATGATGTTTTTTGTCCCCCAAGTTTTGATGAGCAAATTTATTTTGATGATAGCATGCCTCCTATTTATGATGATTATATTTATGAAAGTGGATTTGGAGAGGTCATGACTTTATTTAGTAATGATTCCACTATTTCGGAAGAGGTTCCAATTGATTATGAGAACAAAGTTGCTATCTATGATGATTATTGTGATGACTTGTATGCTATAAAGAATAATGATATGCATGAAACTTGTCATCATGATTTTAGTTTTCAATTGGATTATGCCTCACATGATAGTTATTTTGTTGAGTTTGCTCCCACTACTATTCATGAGAAGAATTTTGCTTATGTGGAGAGTAGTAAATTTTCTATGCTTGTAGATCATGATAAGAATGCTTTAGGTGCTGGTTATATTGTTGAATTCATTCATGATGCTACTGAAAATTATTACAAGGGAGGAATATATGCTTGTAGGAATTGCAATAATATCAAGTTTCCCCTCTATGTGCCTAAATTTTTGGAGTTATGCTTGTTTTGCCTTCCTATGCAAGTTGATTCTTGTTCCCACAAGTTGTTTGATCACAAAATACCTATGCATAGGAAGTGGTTAGACTTAAATGTGCTAGTCATATTCTTCAATATTCTCTCTTTATGTTACAATTCTTATCTTTTATGTGAGCATCGTTGAAATCATCATGCCTAGCTAGGGGCGTTAAACGATAGCGCTTGTTGGGAGGCAACCCAATTTTATTTTAGTTCCTTTCTTTTTGCTCCAGTTTAGTAATAAATAATTTATCTAGCCTCTGTTATGATTGATTTTTTATGTTTTAATTAGTGTTTGTGCCAAGTATAATCGTTGGGAAGACTTGGGGAAAGTCTTGTTGATCTTTCTGTAAAAAACAGAAACTTTAGCGCTCACGAGAATTGCTGCCATTTTTATTTGGAGAGTGCTATTTAGTTAATTATTTTTTCAGATCATTAATAGATAAATTCCTCAGGTCCAGAAATTTATTTTAGAATTTTTTGGATTCCAGAAGTTTGCGTTAGTTACAGATTACTACAGACTGTTCTGTTTTTGACAGATTCTGTTTTTCGTGTGTTGTTTGCTTATTTTAATGAATCTATGGCTAGTAAAAGAGTTTGTAAACCATAGAGAAGTTGGAATACAGTAGGTTTAACACCAATATAAATAAAGAATGAGTTCATTACAGTACCTTGAAGTGGAGCTTTGATTTCTTTCGCTAACGGAGCTTATGAGTTTTCTGTTAAGTTTTGTGTTGTGAAGTTTTCAAGTTTTGGGTAAAGATTCGATGGACTATGGAATCAGGAGTGACAAGAGCCTAAGCTTGGGGATGCCCAAGGCACCCCAAGGTAATATCCAAGGACACCAAAAAGCCTAAGCTTGGGGATGCCCTGGAAGGCATCCCCTCTTTCGTCTTCGTTCATCGGTAACTTCACTTGGAGCTATATTTTTATTTACCACATGATATGTGTTTTGCTTGGAGCGTCATTTTATTTTCATTTTGTATTTCTTGCTGTTTGAATAAAGTACCAAGATATGTAATTCTTAAATGTTAGAGCATCTTCACATAGTTACATAATTATTCGACTACTCATTGATCTTCACTTATATCATTCGGAGTAGTTTGTCGTTTGCTCTAGTGCTTCACTTATATATTTTAGAGCACGGTTGTGGTTTTATTTTATAGAAATAGATGAATGCTCATGCGTCACTTATATTATATTGAGAGTCCTAAACAGCATGGTAATTTACTTTGGTTATGAAACTAGTCCTAATATGATGGGCATCCAAGAGGGATATAATAAAAACTTTCATATAGAGTGCATTGAATACTATGAGAAGTTTGATACTTGATGATTGTTTTGATATATGAGGATGGTAATATTAGAGTCATGCTAGTGAGTAGTTGTGAATTTGAGAAATACTTGTGTTGAAGTTTGTGATTCCCGTAGCATGCACGTATGGTGAACCATTATGTGATGAAGTCGGGGCATAATTTATTTATTGGTTGTCTTCCTTATGAGTGGCGGTCGGGGACGAGTGATGGTATTTTCCTACCAATCTATCCCCTAGGAGCATGCGCGTAATACTTTGCTTCGATAACTAATAGATTTTTGCAATAAGTATGTGAGTTCTTTATGACTAATGTTGAGTCCATGGATTATACGCACTCTCACCCTTCCACCATTGCTAGCCTCTCTAGTACCACGCAACTTTCGCCGGTACCATAAACCCACCATATACCTTCCTCAAAACAGCCACCATAACTACCTATTATGGCATTTCCATAGCCATTCCGAGATATATTGCCATGCAACTTTCCACCGTTCCGTTACTATGACATGCTTCACCATTGTCACATTGCTTTGAATGATCATGTAGTTGACATCGCATTTGTGGCAATGCCACCATTCATAATTCTTTCATACATGTCACTCATGAGTTATTGCACATCCCGGTACACCGCCGAAGGCATTCATATAGAGTCATATTTTTTTCTAATATCGAGTTGTAATTCATGAGTTGTAAGTAAATAAAAGTGTGATGATCATCATTATTAGAGCATTGTCCCAGTGAGGAAAGGATGATGGAGACTATGATTCCCCCACAAGTCGGGATGAGGCTCCGGACGAAAAAAAAGAGGCCAAAGAAGCCCCAAAGAAAAGAGGCCATAAAAAAAAGAGAAGGCCCAAATAAAAAATAAAAAAATAAAAAAATGAGAGAAAAAGAGAGAAGGGGCAATGCTACTATCCTTTTACCACACTTGTGCTTCAAAGTAGCACCATGATCTTCATGATAGAGAGTCTCCTATGTTGTCACTTTCATATACTAGTGGGAATCTTTCATTATAGAATTTGGCTTGTATATTCCAATGATGGGCTTCCTCAAAATGCCTTAGGTCTTCGTGAGCAAGCGAGTTGGATGCACACCCACTAGTTTCTTTTGTTGAGCTTTCATACACTTATAGCTCTAGTGCATTCGTTGCATGGCAATCCCTACTCACTCAAATTGATATCTATTGATGGACATCTCCATAGCCCGTTGATACGCCTAGTTGATGTGAGACTATCTTCTCCTTTTTTTCCTTTTCCACAACCACCATTCTATTCCACCTATAGTGCTATGTCCATGGCTCACGCTCATGTATTGCGTGAAGATTGAAAAAATTTGAGAACATCAAAAGTATGAAACAATTTCTTGGCTTGAAATCGAGGTTGTGCATGATTTAAATATTTTGTGAGGTGAAGATGGAGCATAGCCAGACTATATGATTTTGTAGGGATAGCTTTCTTTGGCCATGTTATTTTGAGAAGACATGATTGCTTTGTTAGTATGCTTGAAGTATTATTATTTTTATGTCAATATTAAACTTTTGTCTTGAATCTTATGGATCTGAATATTCTTGCCACAATAAAGAGAATTACATGGATAAATATGTTAGGTAGCAATCCACATCAAAAATTCTGTTTTATCATTTACCTACTCGAGGACGAGCAGGAATTAAGCTTGGGGATGTTGATACGTCTCCAACGTATCTATAATTTTTGATTGTTCCATGCTATTATATTATCAACCTTGGATTTATTATATGTATTTATATGCTATTTTATATGATTTTTTGGACTAACCTATTAACCCAGAGCCCAGTGCCAGTTTATGTTTTTTTCCTTGTTTTAGAGTATCGCATAAAAGGAAAATCAAACGGAGTCCAATTGACCTAAAACTTCATGGAACTTATTTTTGGAAGGAAAGCAACCTGATAGACTTGGAGTGCACGTCAGGAAAGAAACAAGGGAGCCACGAGGTAGGGGGTGTGCCCTCCACCCTCGTGGGCCCCTCGTGGCTCCCCTGACGTACCTCTTCCTCCTATATATACCCATATACCCTAAAACGATCGAGGAGCACAATAGATCGGGAGTTCCGCCGCTAGAAGCCTCGGTAGCCACCGAAAGCCAATCTAGACCCGTTCTGGCACCCTGCCGGAGGGGGGAATCCCTCTTCGGTGGCCATCTTCATCATCCTGGTGCTCTCCATGACGAGGAGGGAGTAATTCTCCCTTGGGGCTGAGGGTATGTACCAGTAGCTATGTGTTTGATCTCTCTCTCTCTCGTGTTCTTGAGGTGGTACGATCTTGATGTATCGTGAGCTTTGCTATTATAGTTGGATCTTATGATGTTTTCTCCCCCTCTACTCTCTTGTAATGGATTGAGTTTCCCCTTTGAAGTTATCTTATCGGATTGAGTCTTTAATGATTTGAGAACACTTGATGTATGTCTTGCCGTGTGTATCTGTGGTGACAATGGGATATCACGTGATTCACTTGATGTATGTTTTGGTGATCAACTTGCGGGTTCCGCCCATGAACCTATGCATAGGGGTTGGCACACATTTTCATCGTGATTCTCTGGTAGAAACTTTCGGGCACTCCTTGAGGTCCTATGTGTTGGTTGAATAGATGAATATGAGATTGTGTGATGCATATCGTATAATCATACCCACGGATACTTGAGGTGACATTGGAGTATCTAGGTGACATTAGGGTTTTGGTTGATATGTGTCTTAAGGTGTTATTCTAGTACGAACTCTAGGGCTGTTTGTGACACCTATAGGAATAGCCCAACGGATTGATTGAAAAGAATAACTTTGAGGTGGTTTCGTACCGTACCATAATCTCTTCATTCGTTCTCCGCTATTAGGGACTTTGGAGTGACTCTTTGTTACATGTTGAGGGATAGTTATGTGATCCAATTATTGTATTATTGTTGAGGGAACTTGCACTAGCGAAAGTATGAACCCTAGGCCTTGTTTACTATCATTGCAATACCGTTTACGCTCACTTTTATCATTAGTTACCTTGCTGTTTTTATATATTCATATTACAAATACCTTTATCTACCATCCATATACTACTTGTATCACCATATCTTCGCCAAACTAGTGCACCTATACAATTTACTATTGTATTGGGTGTGTTGGAGACACAAGAGACTTTGTTATTTGGTTGCAGGGTTGTTTGAGAGAGACCATCTTCATCCTATGCCTCCTATGGATTGATAAACCTTAGGTCATCCACTTGAGGGAAATTTGCTACTGTCCTACAAACCTCTGCACTTGGAGGCCCAACAACGTCTACAAGAAGAAGGTTGTGTAGTAGACATCACTAAGTAGTGCGTGATAGCCACTTCGGAACGGGACAATGTCGAAGATCAGGTCTTCGCTCTGGAAGTTATTTGGTGAGCCGAAGATGACTTCCAGCGTTATGGATCCTGTGCAACAAGCCTCTACGCCGGGTATTACCCCTTTAAAGGTGGTTTTAGTGGGCTTGATTCTTGATGGATCAATGCCCATTTTACGGATGGTGTCCGGATAAAGCAGATTGAGACTGCTGCCGCCGTCCATAAGGACTCGCGTGAGGTGGAATCCGTCGACAATTGGATCGAGAACCAGTGCATCCAATCCTCCATGACGGATACTGGTCGGATGGTCTCTGCGATCGAAAGTGATCGGTCAAGATGACCATGGGTTAAATTTAGGGGCGACTGGCTCTATGGCGTAGACGTCCCTTAATGCGCGCTTGCGCTCCCATTTAGGGATGTGAGTGACGTAGATCATGTTCACCATTTTGACCTCGGGGGAAATTTCTTCTGTCCCCCTATGTTCTATGGGTGAGGCTCTTCATCGTCGTCCTCGCTGGGCGGCCCCTTCCCCTTGTGTTCGGCGTTGAGCTTGCCGGCCTGTTTAATGACCCAACAATTTCTGTTGGTACGATTGGTAGGCTTATCGGGGGTGCCATCAATCTGGCAAGGCCGATCGAGTATTCTGTCCAAACTAGATGGACCATCTCTATTTCCTTTGAATGGCTTCTTCCGTTGACCGGGTTTAGAGCCACTAAATCCAGCGTTAACCACCGTGTCTTCGGTATCTTGGTTGTTGCTTCGATGCTTGTGCTTGTTGCATCGTGGCTTTCCATTGCCATCCCTGGCTTCGGAGGTGCCAGGGTCGCCGGTGCTATTGCTTCTATGAGATAGCCAGCTATCTTCTCCCGCGCAAAAGTGGGTCCTAAGTGCGGTAAGGGCTGCCATGGACTTCGACTTTTCTTGGCCGAGGTGTCGGGCGAGCCACTCGTCTCAGACGATGTGTTTAAAGGCCGCGAGGGCTTCGGCGTCCAGACAGTCCACAATTTGGTTCTTTTTAATTAAGAACCTGGTCTAGAGTTTCCGGGCTGACTCTCCGGGTTGCTGGACTATGTGACTGAGGTCATCGGTGTCTGGAGGCCGAACATAAGTACCTTGGAAATTGTCTCTAAAGGCATCCTCCAAGTCTTCCCAGCTGCTGATGGAGTTCTTTGGGAGGCTGTTTAACCAGTGCCGAGCTGGTCCCTTTGATTTGAGCGGGAGGTATATGATGGCGTGGAGGTCATCACCGCGTGCCATGTGGATATGGAGAAGCAAATCTTCGATCCATATTGCGGGGTCTTTCGTACCATCGTATGATTCAATGTTGACGGGTTTAAACCCTTTTGGGAACTGATGTTCCATCACTTCGTCGGTGAAGCATAGGGGGTGTGCGGTGCCCCTGTAGCGGGCGATGTCGCAGCGTTGTTCGAACGAAGGCTGCATGCGGTTTTCGGCCCGGGTGAGGTTGTGCCTGTCACACCAGGTCTGATGGCCATCCTCTCACGTTGGGGCATGCCCCCTCGATCCGTAGATTGATCTTGTCTGCCCGGCTCTATTGTCTAGGTCCTTGCGTAGGTCGTAGGTGTAGCCCGGGGCCGCTGCCTCCCTGCCCCAATGGCGGGGTGGCGCGGGCTGGTGTTCGGCATGAGTAGCCGGTCTGTCCCGTCCACGTGCTGGTCGGTCAGGCTCGTCAGCAGTTTTGTGCTTTGGCGGTATTGGCTCAAGGTCCTCATCATCGAATTGTGGTGATAGCTTACGCTTCGGGTAACTCTTAGTTGGGCGTTCGAGGTCGTACTCCTCGGCTGCTAGGACAATGGTCCATCTATCATTGAGTAAATCCTGATCAGCTTGAAGCTGCTGCTGCTTCTTTTTCAGGCTTCTTGGAGTGGTGATTAGCCGACACTTAAAGCGCTCTTGTTCGAGGGGTTCCTCCGGCATGATGAAATCTTCGTCGCCGAGGCTCACATCCTCTTCGGAGATCGGTAGGTAGTTACTGTCCTCCGAGTCCTCGTTCCCGACAGGATCGTCAGAGTTAACTTGCCCACCCTCCCAATCATCCTATTCGGATGTTGGCTCGACAGGGGCTTCGAGGTCTTCGGCGTTCTCTGAAGTGTTATTGTCTTCGGTGTCGGTATTGCTGTCTTTTTCGCAACGCGATTTTGAGCGGCGCCGCTGACGTCGACGCTTTGGAGGTGCTTCGGCAAGCTTGTCCTCAACCGGATCCTTCTTGCCGTCGTCGTCATACTCTTTGGGTGTATCCACCATGTATACATCATATGTCGAGGTGGCCGTCCAACATCCGATAAACGGAGGGTTTTGGCCTTGATCATCTCCGGCATCGTCATCCATACCATCGATGTCTTCGGAGGCGTAGTCCAGCATGTCAGTTAGATATGCGACAGTGGCTATGAAGTGGGTGGTGGGTGGGACGTAAAATTCCCCGCTCTCAGCCCCTAGTCCGGGTTGGGCGTAATTTGGAAGCGCTTCCTCTGTTATGGCGAGGGATCACATTAAGTCTAGAGCCTCATTTAGGAGTGAGGTTTGGACATAGAGGCGAGAGTCCGCTGGGCCGACCGGGGTGAGGGACTCCTGGCCGCACCCGCTTGTCGCGGACCTCGAGAGTTCAGATTTAGAGTCTGAGGGAGAGTCCGGCGCTCTAGCGACAAGGGGAGTTCGGTTCGTCTTTGGGTTTGCTGATGATGCCGTCCCCTCTGGATCTCCACTAGCGAGCTCCATAATTATAGTGGCTCCGGCGGGCTCTAAACTCCCATCTTCGGACCCGGTGGTCCGCTCTGGATCCAAGGCCGGAGCGGCGGTCGGGGCTGCGAATCCTTCGAAGATCAAGTCTGCTCGGACATCTATGACATAGTTTAGGTTCCCAAAACTTATCTGATGACCAGGGGCGTAGCTGTCGATCTTCTCAAGGTGGCCAATCGAGTTGGTACGCAGTGCGAAGTCACCGAATACGAAAATTTGGCCGGGGAGGAAAGTCTCCTCCGAAACAACATCGTTGTAGATGATCGAACGAGCCATCGAACCTTCCGTCGACAGCATAGAGAAACTCTCAATGAAAGCACCAATGTTGGTGTCAAAACCGACCGATCTTGGGTAGGGGGTCCCAAACTGTGCGTCTGAGGATCGAAGGAAACAGGAGGCGGGGGACACTGAAAGGATCGATATAGTTGACTAGAGGGGGGGGGTGAACAGGCAACTAACAATTTGTAGCTTTTCTTTAACAATTTAAACTTTGCATCAAAGTAGGTTGTCTAGATATGCAACTAGGTGACAAACCTATATGATACAACAACAACAAGCACTCAAGCAAGAAAGTGATACAACACAAAGTAAGCTTCACTACAAAAAAGAGACACATCCGTGACATTTTGGGCCGAACGAATTTTTTTCTGTCATACATATGACACTTCTATGATGATAATTGTGACAAAACCCGGTATCATCATACATGTGGTGAGCTCCTACTTCTATGACAAAAAATCATGACAGAAAATGGGCTTTTTGTCCTGGGCGGGCCGGAGACGCAGCTGCATGACATTCTTTGGGCCATCCATGACGGAAAAAGCCATGGTAGAAGCGAGGGGGAGGAAAATTTCGGGGAGTTCCCGGTTACGGTGGGAGGTCGGGGGCTGAGCGATGCGCGCTTCTCTCGTACACGTACGCGCGTGTGTGCGAGGCATTGGCTCTAACTGAACCCGAGCGAGGTGTTGGGCTCTAACTGAACCCGAGCGATTGCACTGCAGGCTACACGTTACTGAACCCGAGCGATCGATCGATGGCTGTTAACTGAACCCGATCGAGCGATTCCTTCGCTACTGCTGCTAACTGAAGCCGATCGATGCTGCCTCTGGATGAACAGTGAGTGTTGTGGGGGGGGGTTGGATGAATAGTTCCCGGTGGGGGTGGATGAACAGGACCCCGTGGTGTTGCCTCTGGATGAACAAGACCCCGATCGATCGAGCCGGTTGGGGCTGGATGAACAGGACCCCGTGGAGTGCTGGATGAACAGGACCACCCCATGGAGGGCAGGATGAACAGTAGACGGTGGAGGGCAGGATGAATAGTAGCCCGTGGAGGGGTGGTTGAACATGAGCCCGTGGAGAGGGCTGGTTGAATAGTAGCCGGTGGAGTAGCGCGCGGTGGAGGCTGGATGAACAGGAGCCCGTGGATGAACAGGAGCCCGTGGATGAACAGTCGCAGGTGGAGGCTGGAGGAGGTCGACGGTGGATGAACAGTAGCTCGTGGAGGCTGGAGGGGGTCGACGGTGGAGATGAACAGTATCTCGTGGAGTCCCGTTTTGCGGTACGCCACACCCCTCCCGATGAACAGGACCCCCGTTTCGACCGTAGCGCTCCAACACAAGTCCGTTTCGTCCGTTTTGCGGTACGCCACACCCCTCCCGATCAACAGGACCCCCGTTTCGACCGTAGGAGGTCCGTTTCCTCCATTTTGCGGTATGCCAGACCCCACCCGATGAACAGGATCCCGTTTCGAACATGGCCGGTGGAACACAAGGCCGTTTCCTCCGTTCTGCGGTACGCGAGGCCTCGTTTCCATCGCCTGTTCCGTCCAAGCCCTCGCGATGAACACGACACATTTTGTTGCCTCCCCATGAACACGACGCATTCCTTTGCCTCCCCATGAACACGACGCATTCCGTTGCCTCCCCATGAACACGACAAAGACGCTGTTTCTCCGTTCCGACCCAGCCTTGTAGACGAGCCCTGGCCGTACGTATGCGCGAGTAGGCGTTCGAGAACCCTCCCGTATGTACACATACGTGGACGTATTTTCTTTCTTGCACCCTGGCCGCCTCTACTACGACACATGCGCGCCTCTACATCCACCAGTATATATGTACGTACACGTTCGCGACCAGAATGAGAACGCTACGTACGCTTCGACCAGGTGGGTCCCGACTGTCAGGAACTTCCTTGCGTGTGAAGATGTAGCTGGTGGGTCCCAGCAGTCAGGGGGGCGAAATACAGTGGCCCGTCCGGTGGGTCCCCACTGTCAGGTGGAGGAATAATTATTTTGCACGTAATAAGGAGGCACTTCCTTGCTGCGGCCGTGGACCCAGCTGTCAGCCTCTCCACGTACAGTCCACGTCCGATGGAAGCCGTTCCTTGACCACGTTGACCACGCCGTGCCGAGAGCACCAGGGCGGTGGACGACGGCGAGGCCTAGGAAGGGGACGACGCGGAGCCGGGGAAGACGCGGCAGTGGATGCCCATGCGTAGAGGAGTACGAGGGTTCACTGGTTCGCTGTGGTGTGAGGCTGCCGTCGCCGCAGAATAACAGGGGGTGTGGGTGAGCAGAGGGATGGCCTGGCCAGTGGTGGGAGTAGTAGGGGGCGGTGAGGCCTCCGCCGCATCGCAGCCGGCCACGGGAGGCAGGAGCACGAGGCACGACCGGCGCTGGTTTGGGCGGCTGGAGCAAGAAGACCAGAGGTTGAAGAAGCACTAGGGCCGTTGGATGGACATTGTACGGTCACTGGAGCTAGAATCATGCATATTGACTAAGTTGACAAAGCCCTCCGTCCCCGCCAACTTAGTAGGCCCACAAGTCAGCCTGCCACTATACTGGGTCCCAGCTAACAGGGGGAGTATTCATTTTTTTGTGCGTAATAAGAAGGCACTTCCTTGCGTGCGAAGATATAGCTGGTGGGTCCAAGCTGTCAGCGGCGGTAACGTTTTTTTCACGAAATACAGAGGCCCTTTCGGTGGGTCCCTGATGTCAGGTGGAGGAATCATTATTTTGCGCGTAATAAGGAGGCATTTCCCTGCGTGCGGTCGTGGACCCAGCTATCGCCCTCTCCACGTAAAGTCCACTTCAGATGCATGTCGGTCGTTGACCACGTTGACCAAGCCGCGTCGAGAGCACCAGGGCGGTGGACGACGGTGAGGCCTAGGAAGGGAACGACACGGAGGCAGGGAAGACTCGGCAGTTGTTTCCCACGTGGAGGGGAGTACGACTATACGAGGGTTTTCTGGTTCGTTTGCCGTCACCGGAGAATAACAGTAGATGTGGGTGAGTAGAGGGATGGCTAGGCCAGCGATGGGATTACGGTGGGGCGATGAGGCATGTGCAGCAGCAGAGCCGGCCGCGGGGAGGAGGGAGCACGCAGTCTCGCCGGCGCCTGTTTGAGCGGGTGGAGCAGGAAGAGAAGAGATTGAAGAAGCACGACGGCCATTGGATGGCCATCCAACAGTCACTGCTTGTGCGTCAACCTTTTTTTAGGAAAGCCTCAAATGTGTGGAAAACAGCATACAACCCATCTGCCATTATTTCTAATAATTTACAGCCCATTTTCCTTTTTTTAGCATTACATCCCATATTGTGGCCACGGTTACAAAATTATACACAATTTTGCATATTTCGGTGCGGTCCGAACTGTTTTTAATCCCAAAATTTCGACTCACATTCAAACTGATTTTAAAAATAAATGTATATCAATATAAAATCCAACAAATTCTCCACGCATAAAAATTAATGTAATTTCAAATCTCGAAATGAAAAAAAGATATTTGAAACTAATTGCCGGTTTGATGTGTTTTAAAAATGTACAGCCCATTTCTCATTACTGATGGGCCATTTTCTCGGCCAGCCGAATGAAATCTCTCCTCGTCTTGAAAGATTTGCAGCCCAACAGGCCTGACAAAGCGACTTACTTGGCAAATCACAAAAAGACTGGGCTGTGGCCATGGACCCAGCTATCAGCCTCTCCACGTACAGTGCTCTTCCGATGGAATGTTGTTGACCACGTTGACCACGCCGCACCGAGAGCACCAAGGCGGTGGACGACGGCGAGGCCTAGGAAGGGGACGACGCAGAGCCGGGGAAGATGCGGCAGTGGATGCCCACACGGAGAGGAGTACGAGGGTTCACTGGTTCGGCTGCGGTGTGAGGCTGCCGTCGCCGCAGGGCCTGGCTAGAGGTGGGAGTAGTAGGGGGCGATGAGGCCTCATCGGCAGCACAGCCGGCCACTGGAGGTAGGAGCAGGCGGTCTCCCCGGCGCTGGTTTCGGCGGCTGGTGCAAGAAGAGCATCGATTGAAGAAGCAGCAGGACCGTTTGTTGACTAAGTTGACAAGCCCTGCGTACGCGTCAACTTAGTAGGCCCACAAGCCAGCCTCCCAACCGGTGCGCCCCAGATGTCAGTGGGAGGAATCATTCTTTTCCGCGTAATAAGGAGGCAGTTGATTGCGTGCGGCCAGGCCAGCGGAGGTAGTAGGGTGGGCCGGGGAAGCCTGCGCAGCATCACAGCGGGCCACAAGAGGAGGGAGCAGGCAGTCCCGCCGGCACTAGTTTAGGCGGCTGGAGCAGGAAGATCAGAGATTGAAGAAGCACGTCGGCCGTTGGATGGACATCCAACACTAACTGCTGCTAGAATCGTGTGTTCACTGACAAAGCCTTGCGTAAACAAGTCAGCCTCGAAATCTATGCCATGTACAGCCCATTTGCTATTATTTTTATAATTTTTACTCATTTTCTAATTCATATGGAATTTATTGCAGCCCATTTTCCATTTTTAGAATTGATGGCCATTTTCTGGTGAGTACCACGGTCAAAAAACTACCTAAATATGTGGGAAATTTTGAAAATTCGCAAATTTTTGCTGGGGAACGAAATATTCTTAATCCAAAAATTAATAGCCATACTTAAACAAATTGAAAAATAAATTAGTACCATGTCATGTTAAATCCAATGAAATACGTATAAGATATCAGTTAAGAACAAAAACAAAAAAAGAAACTTATATCCCATTTGCTATAATTTTTTTGGAATTTTCAACCCCTTTTGATATTACTTATAACAGACATTGACCATACTCTTAAGCCAGGCCAGAATGCATCCCTCCTCGTCTTGAACGATTTGCAGCCCAGTAGTTCGGAGAAAACAAATAGGCCTAGCTTGGGTATTCTTCAAAAAGAAATACTGGGCTACCTATTTTCCCAAAGAACTAGTGCATGAGCATTTAGCTTTATTTATTTATTTATTTATTTACTTATTTATGTTTAGGGGACCATGAGCATGTACCTAGGCCGGATTCATGTGAGAGCCTCCCTTCTAGTTAATTATGGGCTTCTCTATTGGGCCTTCATCAGTGGTCTGCATGTTATCAACAAGTGGAAAATGTGTTCTGAGTTTCAAAAAAAAAGTGTTCCGTACGATAAATAGTATGTGCTACGTACGGTACGAGGCACTAAAGGATCTAACCGTGCAACGACTTCCAAAACATTGTGTTTGTCGTTCTAACAACACATTTATTCAACCAACAGACGAAATATACTACTGATTGTATATTGAAATAGCAGCAGCAGCAACCAGGGCTGGGGGTGCAACAGAAGCAGTAAGCAGGCTAGAAGAGTGAAGACGCAGCTCTCTCTTCCAAACCAAACATCATCCATCATTACAAAAGGGCTACCAAAAAAGTACAAGTGTATGCATAAAACTAAATAAAGATCCTACTACACCAAGTGTACACATCTAACTAACTGGCTCAGTTAGACGTTACTATTTTTTTCGAAATGGAGGCAAAAGAATTGCGTCGTCGATTAATTAAGAAGAAGAGAATTGCCTGGTTAATCTACAGAAAATCGGGCTAAAACCGAAGACGTTACTATTTATTAAGCTACAGTGGAGTCGCAGATGGAGAGGAGTGGGAAACTTCACAGGTTCAGGTGCGCAGCAGCGCAGTCGCGGCGCCGCCCACGGGAGACAGGAGCAAGAATAGAGGTTGAAGAAGGAGCACGGTTGTTGGATTAACATCCAACAGTCTAGCTGCTAGAATCATTTGTTGATTAAGTTGACAAAGCCGTGTGTACACGTCCGCTTAGTAGGCCCACAAGTTAGTCACCAAATCTGACGGGTCCCAGCTGTCAACGGGATGAATAATTTTTTTCGCAAAACAAGGAGGCACTTCCTTCCGTGCGAAGATACATCCGGTGGGTCCCAGCTGTCAGGTGGAGGAAACATTTTTTCATCTTAATAAGGAGGAACTTTCCTTGCGTGCGACCATGGACCTCATGGGTCCCAGCCGTCAGGCTCTCCATGTAAAGTCCTCTTCCGATGACTCTCGTTTGTTGACCACGCCGCACCGAACGCAGCGAGGCGGTGGACGACGGCGAGGCCCCGGACGGGAACGACTCAGAGATGGGAAAACGCGGCAGTGGAGTCGCAGATTGAGAGGAGGAGAAGGGTTATAACTAGTTCTGTTGCGGCGTGGGGCTGTAGTCTGTGGAGAATAACAGGAGGTGTCGAGGGGTGGAGGGATAGCCTGGCCGGCGGTGGGGTAGCGCTTCATAGCGATGCGTGCTAAGCAGAGCCGCTAGCCGCTGGAGGCCGGGCTAGGCGGTCCTGGCGACGCTGGAGGAAGAAGACGAGAGATTGAAGGTGCATGCCGGCCGTTGGATATAAATCCAATGGCTGTGGATGACACAATCTTATGTTGACCAAGTTGACAATGCCCAGCGTAGGCTTCGACCTATTGGCCCACATGTCAGCCTGCAAAAATGTGGTATATATTTAACCCATGTTTTCTAGAATGTACAGTCCATTTGCTGGGCTGGGTGAACAAATAATTTCGCGTCAATCAGGCCCATTTATATTTTCTAAGAAATCCCAGCCTATTTGCACTTCCCTGAAATACACGTATTAGGTGGGCTCGTTATATATACTCCCTCCATCCGGAAATACTTGTCATCAAAATGGATAAAAGGGATGTATCTAGATGTATTTTAGTTTTAGATACATCCCTTTTTGTCCATTTTGATGACAAGTATTTTCGGACGGAGGGAGTATAATGTTATGTTAGAAGGAGCAATTAATATCAAAGAATAAACCGGAGAGGCACATTATATATATATAATTAAGAAATTAGCGAGTTATTGCTCAAAATAAAAATGAGCGCGTTATTATTAAATTGGTCCTTAAAATCTTCGCAAGCTTTTGTACGCAATCACCATGATTTTCCTTGCCTGTGAGTCAAAAACAACCAGGATTTTCCTTGCCAACTTCCGTTAAACATTTACTTTTATAAGTTGGGATGTTTTTATAATGTATATATAAGTCTTTATAAAATATATGATAATAGTACTAATATAAATATATATAATGTGGTTAGAAGGGAAAACATAAATTGGACACATCATTACTTTTATAAGAGACCTGCGTTTTATACGCCACAGTAGGCATACTAACAAGTTCACAAACAAATACAACAGAAAAGGTAAACATTCATATCAAACTCAGGTTCACAGGACACGTTCATATCCATAGCCAACATTCGCAATCAACAACTCAAAAGATTCATATATACACAAGCTCAGCATATCTATGCATCCAAATGATTGATAGATCACACGACAATATTCATACATAATTTACAAAAAGATTCAGATATACACATGTTCAGTATGTTTATGCATCCAAATGATTGAGATCATAGCCAATATGATCCATGGACGAACTTTAATTACATAGGGTACAGACTGGTAAATGGTGTTCAATCAGAGGTACTTCTTGCTAAAATTAGTTCTTGTATGAGTAAACTTTCGAGTACATAAGAGGTAGCACAGACAATCTGAACTTTTCTTGTAGGTTTATCCTCAAATAGTGGCCTCGTGCCGAGGGAGGTTTTAGCAACTTGGCCACTACTTTCATCCAACCAGTTTACTAGGTCATCTTGGTCCTGTATCTCGCCAAAATTCTACATTGAAGACGAGAAAGGAGGCGGTTGAGAAAATGAACCACCCAAATTTTTTGTGCAGTTCAACTGAAATGGAGCATCCTTGGCGTGCAGACTGATTAAGTGCCAGATGAATATACGCGTCAACCAACTTGTCTGGAATATTTAGACTCCATGCCATATAGTTCGCTGCCATATGTGCCGATAACCAACAGGCACAAGTTGGGACCAAAGACTGGACTGCGTTTTTCTGGGCTATGCACCAAGCAATATTTTTGGCGTTCACTCTACTAACACTTGGAGTTTGACAATTGGTTGATGCCGGTTGATACTCGAATGAATATAGGCACTTCTTGTCAACATCGATGCTTGTCTGAGTGAACTTTGGAGTACATAGCAGCAGCATAAGTACCTGTCCATCTGATCATTTTGTGCAGTTCTACTGAAATCACCCGATGTAATGATTTGCCTGCGAGTTCAGGCTCCAAATTTCTCCTTTATGAAATTGGCAAACAGTAGCACAATACGAAATTACCAATACATATGACAGGCACAATAATCAGGATAAAGACCAGTACCAACCTATGTGAGGTAGCATATCAATTACTATTTCCTTTGACTGGAAGCCAACATAAGCCAAGCGACTGGCAGCAAAGGAAGAAAGCATGCGGAGTTTAGTGACTGACAGGAAAGGACGGAAGCTGTCGAGGCAATGAAGCACCCAAAGTTTTTGTGCAGTTCCACCAAAATCGAACATCCCTGTTGGCACATATATTGAGAGAGTGAGATTACTGTAATAGTGGGACTAGTTTATGAAACATACACTAACAAATAGAAGCACCCTCATTATCTTAATGGGTAAAGTTAGCAACATAGTAGTCTTGCTTAAAGAGAGGTATTAGTTTATTTAATCAATGCCAATTAGCTCAACTCAACACTCAAAGCATTGCCATTTATCATAGGTTGCAAAACTTTAACGTGGAAAGATAAAGGAGTTTCTCATGAGAGTAGCACGATACAAATAGAGATGACAACAAACTAATATGGATGAAGGCCTTAGGCTCGTACCAACCTGAGAAAAAAAGCTTATTCATGTAGTCCCATAAGAGATGATAAAGCACTCACTGGAATCACACAATAGTATATATTTTTTGTGCACTTCGAATGTATGGTTGAAATCACTCTTGTTTACCAGTGCTGAGATTATATCGAAAGATTATCAAGAACTTCCAGCAGAGTTAAAGCACTGGCTGGGATACAGTTCATTGTATTGTCTTGTGTAGTTCTATTTAATGTATGATTGGCACAACATGATCCCTGTTTGCAAAAGTAGGAACAAGGTGAAACCTTCATTACCTTAGTGAGAAAGGATAGGAAGACATTAGCATATTACTCAACCAGTAGCATCAAATTCATGATGGACAATACGCAAAACATTGCCTCATTGAACCAATGGCAATAAATTGACATGCAAAACAATAGCACTATTATGTCATGACACTAATAATATTCCCTCCCTGCTCCACCACATGATTCACCTCCATAGACAAACATACACACGTACATGATTCAGCGTAGGGTCCTACTAAAGATTTGTTTAACTCCAACAGGAAAATTAGGCAGTAATAAATTAGTGGTACTTAATTACTCCTAATTAATTAAGTGAGACAGCAGAAGTGGAAGGGCTCCCTGGAGGATCGTCTCACATGTAAGGTAGTCATTACCGGAGCCCTTGAATGGCCTCGACCGAGGCCTCTGGCTTCAGCAAGATCGCCTTGGCACTGTTCATTCTTCTTCTTCCTCTTCATGCTCTGTTTCTCTTTCTCCTCACCAGTTGGTGAAACCAAGTACATGATTGGCCTTCTAATTCAGAATTTGTTTTTTCAGTGAGGGAGTACAAGTGTACTAGTAAAAAAAGCATTATTTTCTCATGGCAGTCGGAAAATAGAGATGAACACATGCATTAAATATCATTCTTACATAAAGGAAGGTTATGGCGCCAATATGGATGATCAGGATTGGAACACAGATCGCCCTTTGTGCAGTTCCACCAAAATGAACCAACTGTTCCATTCTGACATTCCAGTTAAACAGCACAAAAGTCACTTCTTTTAAGAAGACTTTTGTGCAGTGCACCAAAAGGTCACAACAGCAACCAGGTGAATTGGATATCCCTGTTTGCACAAAAAGGCACAGAGGAAAACAATCAAAGTCTCAAACAATTACAGGAAAAAACATTTGGCTAAACTTGTCATGGCTTATAACAGTGGGTGCACCAGCAGTCCAGCACCATGTACGTAAACAGGGGCATGAAGTGGTGATTCATAGTTTGTTGCCCCGAGAAACAAACATCCAAGAAACATATCTGGGTTGGTCCCATTTTTGTTCACTCTAGCCACCTACTCCTATGTGTGGATAGCAAATCTAGTACTGGTCATACCACTGTGTACAGCGTTACCCCTATATTTCCCTTTTCGACCAAGAGACCGGTTGGATGACCAGTCTGTACTACTTTCACCCCCTTTCCTTCCTGTTTGTACCAAGTCCGATGTACATACTAAATTCTCCCACCCCCACTTTATTTCTTGTTTGAACCAAGTACTCCCTCCGTTCGGAATTACTTGTCATCAAAATGGATGTGTCTAGAACTAAAATACATCTAGATACATCCATTTCAATGACAAGTATTTTCGAACGGAGGGAGTACAAGATTCGACTCCATGAAGTAGCTTTATCTCTAACAATAGAAGAAAAAAATGTGACGTTGGACCATCCGATCGAGAGGGGCTGAGAGGTAGAAAATGATGCACATGCAGCGATGTAGCGAGCTAGGGAAGTAGAGCTAAGGCGGTTTCGAACGAAAATATACCTGAAGGTCGTCAGGATGTGGATAGGTGGGCGGCGGGAGGCCGGATCCACCCACAGGCAACGGCGAAGGGATCGGAGGACCTCTCGCGCCGACGCTCGGCCAGAGATAACGGTGCGGCCGGCGGTGGGTCTCCTCCCTCGCTGTTGACGACGGCCTAAACGCTGCCCCTCCTCCCCTTCACCGGCGGAGGGGGATACGTCCGGATCTGTAACCAGCGGTGAGGATAGAAAGCCAGTGTTTTTTGAAGGGAGAAAGACAGCGTTACTACCCCTATCTTGTTTAAATCTGAAGAGGATGAGAGTGTGTGAATAGACCAACCCTAGCAAGCAAGCACGGAGGCTCCGGCCTATATATACGTAGTGAGCAACCCTAGCAAGCAAGCAACCCCTATCTTCGTCAACTTGTACAAGACCGAGAAATTTGATTATTACAACGCCCTCTCCCTCGCGGACTGAGCTTCGGTGCCTTAACTGCATGACAGGAGGGCCAACCACCTGTTGGGCCCACCTGTCATAGACGCAAAGGCTGGAGCAGTAAGTTGAAGCTTTCGCTATCCCTCTCGCACAAGGTGGATGGACATGCAGCAGTGGATTCGATACTGTAGAAGTACGAGTAACATCATTGTTGTTCGTCTTCTCGAAGAGGCGAAGAGCCAAGCACAACCCGAACGTGGCAGTTGTGAACGCTCGCGTGGTGCAGTTCCTTGGAGTACTAGCCAGGCTCTTGCATGAGACAAAATTGCTATTGTTTAACAATTAAAATCCATTATCCATTGGTTGATACTCATTCTGCATAGGTCCACGCGCTTAGCACCGTTTCCTCCTGGGGTCACCAATGTTTATTTGCTAATTAATAGCATTGCATGCAATGAACTAGCCATTGCAAGTCATTAAAAGCATGCACACCTCTCATCTCTTGTTGGTCGATATGTCAAGAAATAAGAAACAAGGTAGAAGTTAATGCACTGCGCCTAAGTGTTTTGGGACTATTTGGTTTTCGTAAGATGACTTACACACCTAAACGGAGGGAGTAGTATAGCCCTGTAAACCGGAAAGGAGTATTTTCCTTTCTAGAGATTTCAACAAGTGACTAGACTACACCGTGTGCAGTACTCCCTCCCTTCCGGTTTATAGGGCTCAAATCTCAAATCTCATGAACCAAGGCATTTTGCGATTGGAGGAATGTATCTCGTACTTTACAAAACTACCCTAATTAAACTCATGCATTAATTACGTAGTTCTCTCGTTTTCCTCTCTGCCTTGGTCACGGTGCACAATATTGAGCACTCCTATATGACTAGCCACTCTATCTACATGCGGGACATTTCAAAGCATTCGGGCCAGCGTGCCATCCACCAAATCACAGCGAGGTGCTACAGTCGAGACTCACCTGTAACCCCGGTGTGGCCGTCATGACCCGTCATATCACAAAACCCACACCTTTACCAGTAGTGGTAAGGTGGCCTCCAAGTTGGACTGGACGAAGCAACCTTCATTTCACTAGAACGCTCGTTCAAGCCCTTTCTTCCCTTTATTGAAGAAAACCTCACTCCAGGCTACTCACTTCTGCCATTTTTCTTCTGTACCAACGAAGGAAAGGTGGGCGAATCAGTTATGCTGCTATATTTTCATTCCAAGAATCTTCTTTTTGCGAAGCACTGACCGATTCTCACATCCTATTCTTTTCCCATTTTCATTGCGATTGTGGTTTCCTTTCGATTGCTTTTTGTTTGTCAGTTCATTGATGGATCCTGGAGCACTAGGCAAAGAGTTGCCGGCGGACAACCCACTGGAGACAGTGATCTCCAGGAAGCGAGCACCGACCAACGAGTTGACCATGTTGGCGGGCCAACCCATGGAGACGAAGAACTCCAAGAAACAAGCATTGGCCAAAGAATTGAGGACCTTGGCGGACGAACTCCTCAAAGGAAGTTGGAAGAACAGCAAGGGCCCCACCGTGCCTACCCCAGGAACTCTGATTGCCACCTATGTGAGGCTCAAGACCGAGTTTGAGGAGATAGTCACCGTTGAGGAGCAGTATTCCCCTAGCAAGGTGATGGCCCCCATCGAGGACGATGAGATGGCCCCCGGAGGGTTGAGATCCCCCGGTGAGCTGCACAAGGTAAAAAATAACGTCTTATTACCATAGTTGTGGTTTTTGATTATTTGCAATGTGCTTGCTAATATGTTAGGGTTGTGCAGGTGCCGGTGGACGTCCTTGATGATTCCGATGTTGTGGCCCGTCCTGTTGGCATCGCCCCGGAGATCGATTCCGATGCCGTTGTCCATCCTGTGAACATCGCCCCAGAGATCGATTCCGATGTCACGGTCAGTCCTGCAGACATCCCCCAGAAATCGATTCCCATGCCGCTGTCCGTGGTGTGGTCATTGCCGGAGAGATCGATGACAAGGAATAGTTGGTTGCGCTAATCCTTCAGGGTAGTTTGCATTGCCCTGTGTTTAATTACCAGAAAGATGCATGTTATCAAACCATCTTAGGTCTAGTGCACTGTCTTGTGTGGGCGGATCTTGCTACTTTTGTTTGATAGTGAATCATGCGAACCCTCTCCGAGTTATGGAAACAGATGTATCCTCACCAGCTTTTGATGTAATATATGGCATGATTAGATGTAAGTTTGAACTATTTATCATATCAGCAGGGCTTGTTTGATGATTCTTGGTGTTAGTAGGCTAACTACTGTGCGAGCTATAGTACTTGCAAAACACTCACCGAAGAGAAATGTTGGGGCTGATGAGCTCATGGTACGCTTATACTTATCCCTCGTCAATCGACCAATAGCCCTAGCTCCTAAAATTGTAGGCTTAGCGATCGATGACCTAGGCGTGCTAGTTTGGCCTAGTGGGTTTCAGTGATATGACGTGCAACACAAAATCATAGCAGTGCAGAGACGTACTCCCTCCATTCCAAAATAGATGACCTAGGAGGGATAGTTTGGCCTAGTGGGTTTCAGTGATATGACGTGGTACAGTGCCGTCCAGTCTTCGCGTGTGGTAGCAGTATTGCAGGTACAGTAAGTTTTCTTGAAGAAGCGGAATTCAACGAAGTCATGATGGTTCCTTCGTCTGAACAACTTACAGTGGGAAAGGTTGGGCCTGCGATACGACCGGGGTAGACCAGGATAATTTTGTGCATGGCAGGTGGACCAGGATGGTCGATGTCCCACATGTCGGCGAATGAAATTATTCTTTCCAATATAGAGGACGAGCAACGAGTATTTATTGTTTATTTTTGATGAAAGCTATTGTCCTCACTGTTACGACGGAGGAGTGTGAAACACGGCAGCCCAGTGAACTTGGCATGTGCACCACTCCCTCCTTCCTCATGTAATGCCCAGGTTACAGCTTTTTCTCACTTTCTCTCTATCTATTTCCTCTCAAATGTTCTTTACCTTTCTTTTTTTAAGACACAATTGTTTTTATGCCTTTTTTAGAATTATTTTTTTATACCTAGGAGCACGTGTAGAGATGGGCTCTTGCAGAGCCCACTCCTTGACTTTGTCAATGCCTCACTCTCCTCCACATAAGGAGTACTACTTGCTATGCATGCATGCGGTGGGCAGCTGGCGTCTTGAGGGGCCAGGGCGGTGAGAGCGGGCTCCGAAAGCGGTCCGGACTCTAGCATAATTTTGGTTTTTACAATATTTCTTTCTCCATTGACAGGTAGGCCCGCGTAGATAGATAAAGAACACGAGATGATGAGGTGCATGCGGACTGTTTGACTGGTCAACCAGACAAATACGGAGCTATACACTGATCCAGTGACCGTATAATCACCATATCTTGTATACAATGATCAAAGTGAGCTATCAAGACAAGTTCGATGACCGCCAATGCATTTTACTCGGTAATAAATTACCAGGATTGAAGGGGAATCCAAATTTGCTTCGTCTTCTGTCCTTGAGCTCTTGACAAACCAATGCACTATACGGTTGTACGGCCACTCCACCCCAGAGCTCTCACCAAGTGTCGTTCATGCCACCGCGCCGCACACTAACCGGTAAGGCAGCGATGGCATCCTGCCGCGCCGAGTTCCTCAACGCCCACGACCGCACACAAAATGGTAGGGAAGCGATGGCATCCCGCCGTGCCGAGTTCATCGCCGCTCGCGACCTCACAACTATGTGGGAGGAATTTGAAGATGCCAAGGCCGAATGGGCGGTAGAGCAAGAAAAGAGAGACCCGCTGCCGCAAGAAAGAAAAGGACGCACGCGCTACTGTGGAGAGGTCGGCGGAGATCCAAGCACGGCGGGGTGTCGCCGACAAAGCCGGGAAGGAGAACGACGGCGTCTGGCCAGCATGTGAGAAGTAGTAGTACTAGTAGTTAGTGTGTGTGTGTGTGTGTGTCTGAGTACGAGCATTTACCATACTACTAGCTACTACTGTAGTTTTTAGAGAAAATTACCAGTACATTAGCCTAGACTAAATGGAAAAATTCCTATCCCAAGAATCAAATGGCATCTCTTTCTCTATAGGAATTGAGATGCATGTCATCTCACTTCCTATGATTTTCATATTCCTATCCTATGAACGAAAGGAGGCCTTTGTTGGAGTAACTACTGTAGCTAGTAGTACTGCTGGTACAGTAGTTTTCTTCAAGAAGCGGAATTCAATGAAGTCATGATGGTTCCTTCGTCCAAGTAACTTCAAAGTGGGAAGTGGGCCTGTGATTTGACAGCTCATTAGTCATTGTTACTGCGGCGCGACGACCTGGGTGACTCCCTTGGAGTTCTGCGTGATGAAGCTATGTACCTAGGGTAGGGTCATGGATCTGTCTGACATACCCTCCCCAAGGACATGCCTACAAAGAATTAGAAGCAGTCGAAGAGAAACCATCATCCACTCGACCATGAAGATGTGCTCATTCGACCACCTTGAAGACACTCGACCACCTTGAAGACATTCGACCAGTAAAGGATGAGAAACTCTCCACTCTGCAATGGTCGGGACTTAAACCATAGCTTTATGGGCATTTATAACACTTTACTTCAAACGTTACCAGTAGCGCCCCTCCTTTATGGGCATTGAACCTTGGGTAACGGAGGGGAGCTGGGGTCCTAGCGCACTCTATATAAGCCACACCCCTCCTCTGGGACAAGGGTTGGCACTTTCTGTAATTCACACACATATATTCAGTCGACCGCCTCAGGGCTCCGAGACATAGGGCTGTTACTTCCTCCGAGAAGGGCCTGAACTCGTAAACTCGTGTGTACAACTCCTCCATAGCTAGGATCTTGCCTCTACATTCCTACCCCCCTATTCTACTGTCAGTCTTAGAACCACGACAGTTGGCGCCCACCTTGGGGCAGGTGTCTTAGCGACTTATTGGAGAAGTTGCAATTTTTCTGATCCCCTTCATCATGGTTCCAGGCGAAGGTTTGGCTGAGGGCCGCGAGATCCGTCTCGGCGCACTCGTGTTTGTCGTCGACGACTCCGCTTGGCTTCAGGAGGCACCACTCGACGCCGACGCGCTCCCCGCCCGCGGGGTGGTGCACTTTCGTGCGTGCGTCCATGGCATCCTCCTGCGGCAACGGTCGACCCAGTACCAGTCGACTCCAGCTCCAGCAGCTTTCCCCCTCCCTTCGACCCACCGGAGCAAGCGCACCGGTCAGTCGAGGCTTCAGCGGTGGGTGAAGCATGTGGTGGCCTGCCAATCGGCCACCCCTCAAGTCGCGGCGATCGAGCCCGACGAATCACTCTACGGCCTGTTCGATCTGTCGACTGGCTCCGTAGAGACTGCATCCGAGTGCGACAGCAGTGACTCAACGGCGGAAGTCCTGATGTTCAATGGACCATGCAGTCCTCCTGGCTTCAATCGTGAAGACGGAGGTGACGGGAACGGCGATCCGTCGCGCGTTCACGAGGAGTACCGCCCCGAACCTCTCTCCTCGTAGCAGAGGGAAGAACTTCGTCGCCGGAACATGGATGCCCTGCATACTCCTATAGTTGGAGAAACCCCCGAGGCCCAGGCCTTGGAGCAGGCGCGCTTGGCCAATCTGGCTGAGCGCACTCGACTGGAGAACCTCGAGCGCGCACTCGACGATCGCGCTCGACAACGTGCTCCCGAGTCCAGTCGACGCCAACTTTTTCCACCTCCAAATCAAGTATACCGAACACCAATCTAGAATTTAGCAGCTGCCGCCCGGATAGCAGAGTCGATTCAACCTTCCCAATCAGAAGCTGGCTGAGGTCTGGTGCAGATCAAAACGTTGCTCCGGGCAGCGGGAGAGCAAAATACGGTCGTATCTCAGTCGCGGAATAGGATCCATAGCAGATCCGTGGTCGCAGACACAGTCCAGTCGGCCCATAGCCCGAGATCGCCCCCGAGGCGTGAGGGACGTGGGGATCGGCGCGATCAGTGCAGAATCCAAGAGCAGTATGATCGTCGAGCCGATCGTGATGATCGCCGTCGAGTGCCCACGCCACCTCCAAGGAGTGGGTCATACGTGCCTCGGCCACATGAAGATAGACGCCCTCACAGTGTCGGAAGAGGTATTCCAGTTGACCCCAGGGAGCCAGGCTTTGATGCGAGATCCATTCTCGTGCAAGGCTTGGTCGACAGAAACAGAGCTCACCGAGAGGGCCATGACAGAGATTCGCAAACCAGCAACAGGGTGCATGTCTCTGGTCCAGAGTGCTTCAGCAGAGCTATCAGAGCTGTGGTGATTCCCCCCAACTTCAGGTTGGCTTCTGGAGTTAGTAAGTTCACCGGAGAGTCCAAGCCTGACACTTGGCTTGAAGACTACCGAGTGGCTGTCCAGATTGGTGGCGGTAATGATGAAGTGGCCATGAAACACCTTCCTATGATGTTAGAGGGCTCGGCTAGAGCATGGCTGAATCAGTTAGCACCTAGCAGCATCTATACTTGGGAAGATCTTGCCGGAGTGTTTGTCAGAACATTCGAGGGCACTTGCAAACGACCGGCAGGTTTGACGGAGTTACAGTGTTGTGTTCAGAAACCGAATGAAACTCTGAGGGATTATATCCAGAGATGGATCACCCTGCACCACACAGTAGAAGATGTGTCAGATCAGCAGGCAATTTGTGCCTTTAAGGAAGGCGTCAGGTATCAGGAGTTGAATATGAAATTCGGCTGGACAGGAAATATGACTCTGGCTCGGATGATGGAAATTGCCACCAAGTATGCCAATGGGGAAGAAGAAGAGGGACTCCGGAGTGGCAAGCACAAAGCAGTCACCCACGAAGGCGGAGGAGGAAACTCCGGTCGGAAACAGAAGCGCAAGGCCGAGCCAGCTGCTCCGGGTGAAGCCTTGGCTGTGGTTCAAGGAAAGTTCAAGGGGAAGCCCAAAGGGCCGTGGAACCCCAAGAAAGTAAAAGATCAAGTTGGAAATGACGTGTTGGATCTGCCGTGCCATATCCACACCAAAAAAGATGAGGAAGGTAATTTCATTTACCCGAAGCACACCACTCGGCAGTGTCGGCTCCTAATCCGGCAGTTCTGAGAGAAATAGCTCAAGGAAAAGGAGAAGGAGGCAGACAAGGTTGAGGATGAGGAAGAGGATGATGATGCTTATCCCCACGTGAATTCCACTCTAATGATTTTTGCTGACATTGAGAGCAAAAGTCGATTGAAAGTCATCAACAGGGAAGTGAACATGGTCTCTCCGGCGACACCCAGTTACTTGAAGTGGTCGCAGAATGCCATTACATTCGACCAGTCTGATCATCCAGCGGACATCGCCAACCCTGGGAGGCAAGCACTGGTGGTCGACCCGGTGGTCGAAGGCACTCGACTGACAAAAGTCCTGATGGACGGTGGTAGTGGCCTGAACATACTATATGCAGAAACGTTGAAGGGAATGGGCATTCCGATGTCCAGACTCATTGAAAGCCGTATGAGTTTCCATGGGGTCATTCCAGGCAAGAAGGCTGCATCCCTCGGTCAAATTGCACTCGATGTGGTTTTCGGTGATTCTAAAAATTACCGCAAAGAAAAGTTGACGTTTGAAGTTGTGGATTTCCAGAGTGCTTATCATGCAATTCTGGGCACGCCAGCTTATGCACGATTTATGGCTCGAACATGTTACGTGTACCTCAAACTGAAGATGCCTAGTCCCAGAGGAGTGATCACTATCTCTGGTAATCGGAAGAAGGCAGAAGAGTGCTTCCAGAAGGGCTCAAAGATCCCCGATGCCCAGATGGCCGTGGTAGAATTGCAAGAATACCAGAAGAATGCAGACCCGAGTGACTTGCCGCGAGCCAAGAAGCCAGCCACAGATTCAGCATTCCAGTCGTCTGGTGAAACGAAGTCGGTTCACATTCACCCGACAGATCCCAATGCTGCCCCGACTCACATTTCAACTTCACTCGACTCAAAATCGGAAGAAGCGCTCATCCAGTTCCTCCATGAGAACTAGGACATCTTTGCATGGAAGCCTTCTGACATGCCGGGTGTTCCTAGGGAACCGGCTGAGCATCATTTGCAAGTCGACCCGAAGGTGAAACCAGTCACAGAGCATCTTCGACGATCCGCCGTCTAGAAGAGAAAGGCAATCGGGGAAGAGGTGGCTCGACTTTTGGCAGCTGAGTTTATCCGAGAGATTTACCACTCCGAGTGGTTAGCCAAAGTTGTCATGGTCCCAAAGAAAGACGACTCACTCCGCATGTGCATTTATTTCAAGCATATCAATCGGTCCTGCCCGAAATATCACTTTCCTCTCCCTCGCATTGACCAGATAGTTGACTCGACTGCAGGGTGCGAGCGTTTGTCCTTTTTGGACGCCTACTCCAGGTACCACCAGATCTTTCTGTACGGACCCGACGAAATAAAGGCAGCTTTTATCACCCCGTTTGGGTGCTTCTGTTATGTCACAATGCCATTCGGTTTGAAGAACGCCGGAGCCACATTAATGCGGATGATTTAGAAGTGCCTTCTCACTCAGATCAGTTGGAATGTGGAAGCATACATGGATGACATTGTAGTCAAGTCACGTAAAGGTTCCGACTTACTGACTGACCTTGCTGAAACCTTTGCCAACCTCAGAAGGTATGATATCAAGCTCAATCCATCAAAGTGCACGTTTGCAGTTCCAGGTGGAAAGTTACTCGGTTTTCTTATTTCCGAATGAGGAATCGATGCTAACCCAGAGAAAGTAGGCGCTATACTCCGAATGAAACGCCCTGTGCGTGTGCATGATGTCCAGAACCTTACTGGTTTCTTGGCCGCCCTGAGTCGATTTATTTCTCGCCTCGGTGAAAAGGCGCTGCCTCTTTACCGACTGGTGAAGAAATCAGACAAGTTCGAGTGGACCCCAGAAGCTGATGCAGCGTTTGTAGAGCTAAAAGCCCTGCTTTCCACCCAGCCGGTGCTTGCTACTCCAATCAGCAAAGAGTCTCTACTGCTTTATATAGCAGCCACTAGACAAGTCGTCATTATAGTACTTACGGTCGAGCGGGAACAAGATGGAAAAGCTTATAAGGTTCAATGCCCAGTTTATTATATTTCTAAAGTCCTGACCCCGTCAAAGCAAAGATATCCTCATTATCAGAAGCTTGTCTATGGGATTTACATGACCACGAAGAAGGTTGCACACTATTTCTCGGATCACTCTGTTACAGTCGTCTGCGACGCTCCATTGTCAGAGATTCTGCACAACAGAGATGCAACTGGTTGAGTGGCCAAATGGGCGATTGAACTCCTTCCTTTGGATATCAAGTTTGAGGCAAAGAAAGCTATCAAGTCCCAAGCAATAGCAGATTTCCTCGCCGAGTGGATCGAATAGCAACTGCCGACTCAAGTTCACTCGGAGCACTAGACCATGTTCTTTGATGGATCCAAGATGCTGAACGGTTCTGGTGCTGGAGTAGTTCTGGTATCCGCCCGAGGAGACAAGCTAAGATATGTCCTCTAGATTCACTTTGATTCCTCCAACAATGAAGCAGAATATGAAGCACTCCTGTATGGGTTGCGCATGGCCATCTCACTCGGCGTCCGTCGCCTCATGGTCTATGGCGACTCAGATTTGGTAGTTAATCAAGTGATGAAGGAGTGGGACGTCAGAAGCCCAACCATGACTGGTTATTGCAACACGGTGAGAAAGCTTGAGAAGAAGTTTGAGGGGTTAGAACTCCACCACATACCTCGACTAAAAAATCAAGCAGCCGACGATTTGGCAAAGATAGGTTCCAAGAGAGAAGCCATCCCCAGCAATGTGTTTTTGGAGCATATTCACTCGCCGACAATTCAGGAAGATCCTTTTACTGAAGAGCCCCCGCAACCCAAGAGCGCCACAGACCCGAATGAAGTCGAGGTCCCAGTCGTGGTCGACCTGATCATGGAGGTTCTGGCCATTACTCCCGACTGGATGGTGCCCTACATTGCATACATCCTCAGAAAAGAACTCCCAAAGGATGAAGAAGAGGCTCGACAGATCGTCCGTCGATCCAAGGCCTTTACTGTGATAAGAGGGCAGCTGTTCAGGGAAAGCGTGACTGGAGTCGGTCAGAAATGCATAACACCAGAAGAAGGTCGAATGATCCTCAATGACATCCACTCGGGGACCTATGGTCACTGAGGGAGTCCTGGATTATGTCACGACCGGTTTTCCAATAAAAATGTTTATTGAGAAAGCAATCTTTTGGGTCCAGTATGAGGAAAATCCTCCTTACCGGTAGACAAATTCTTGATACAATAAGCCAGTAGCATAAAATATATTACAGGGTCGAGCTACGGTAGCTCAACCAAATTATTACAAGCACGCCAATAATTATACATAGTGGCGGACATGACACAGTGGTGTGGAGGCATACTACTGACTCGAGGATAGGGCGGTGGTGGAAAAACACAGCGGGGAGTGAGATACATGACTCTAAAACTGGCATCTCATCGAGCGTCGAGGTGAGGCTCGATGAATTTATTTGGTAGCGGAAGCGGATATAATACAGTGACCAAATCCAGGGTCGCACGAGACTGACTGGGATTCCTCTAGGCGTCGGACTCACTATCGAACTCTTCATCCATGAGATCGCCTTCGTCAGCATCTGGCCAAATCAACAAGCCAGTGAGTACTTTGAAAGTACTCGCAAGACAGTTCGGACGTAAGATATAACAAATGCATGCATGAATGCGTCACGATTAATTCACCAATGTACATACAAAAATTAGCATAACGAAGTAAGTAAAAGGGAAACGGTGGTAGTCCGCCTGAAATCCCAACAAAACATAAATGAAAACCGATCGGGTGTCTGAAGCGACGCCTCGAAAGGTGAACAAATAAATAAAAGGAAATGATGCCACAGTCGGGCGTCTTAGCGACACCACATAAAGGGCTTTAAAAGAAATGCCACATTCGGACGTCGGGGCGACATCACAGAAAGGGCTTTAAAAGAAATACCACAGTCGGGCGTCTTAGCGACACCACAAAAAGGGCTTTAAAAGAAATGCCACAGTCAGACGTCGGGGCGACATCACAGAAAGGGCTTTAAAAGAAATACCACAGTCGGGCGTCTTAGTGACACCACATAAAGGGCTTTAAAAGAAATGCCACAGTCGGACGTCGGGGCGACATCACAGAAAGGGCTAAAAAAATATAAGTAATAACAATGCCACAGTCGGACGTCTGAGCAACATCGCAGAAAGGGCTTTTATTCACAAGGAAATAATGCTCATAATAAATATTCAATTCATGAAAATAAACGGGTTAGTCCATCCACAGGAATAATCATTTAACCGGACTTAGTACTCATGCGATTCACCGGAGTCTCTGTCATCAAAACTGACATTTGGTCAGGATAAGTTAATATCGAACTTGGACATGGAATAGATGATTCGAAGGAATATATGACTCTGCAGAGTTTGTACAAAATTTTTCCCACAGCCAACGGATTTCCGTAGTCACGAAGGACTAGTTCCATTTACGGTATTTTGGAAGAAAACACAGCTAACCAGTACACACCCATCCTACCTCTCGATGCTAGGAATCACCCTAGACATCGTCCAAGAAAAACTTTTGAGACGGGGAGATCACAATATCGAATAGCATGAGATCAAATTTATATACGCGCGCTCTAAGGGGTGCCCCCCTCTCGGTCCCAACCGGAAACACCCATGCCCCCTGACCGGATGACTGGCTTTAATCCAGGGCCATGGAACCATCATCACGGCCTCTCCTTTTGGTGTGTACCAGGAAAGCGGTTTGCAACTTACTACGCCATATTCCTTGTGGAAAACATGTGGTAGTACAGGGAAGGAAGAATGGAAGGAACTGGAATGATACGAGTTGACATTGAAGTCACATAGTCTGGCATAAGCCTGGCATGCTACAACACTGCCATCTTACCCATCCTCATGCCAACACATGGCCATGCATACTCACATTCATCCACTCATGGAGTATCGAAACTCACTTGCCTCATCGTTGCAAGTAACATGACTTTCGTCGGTATGTTCATCAACAAGCCATAAACTACTTAATGCAAACATGCCAAAACAATCATCATATCAAAAGTTCAAACATGCTTGCCTGGTTCGGAGTAGTCAGAGCCTAGCTCGGTGAAGTTCGCGGCTCCGTCACCTCCTTCGGTATCTACGGTATAAAGAAAATATATGCGCTATCGTAAATACCAAGAGGTGCACAAAAAGTATTCCAAATATTTTTCAAATAAATCTGATAAAAAACTAGACAAAATTTTAAAGAGGACAGAAAAAGAATCAATCAAAAATACTTTTCCGTTTAAAAGTTATAAAGGTTTTTGTCCAGGGACTCATCTGTAATGAAACAGAAGGTTTCCAGGGGCTAGCTTATAAAAACAGAAAGCGCTTCGGTAGCGACTACGCCAGCCCAAAGGGAAAGCGCATTTGGCAGAAGACGTTTTCAGAAAACGCTTCGCTCAGACAGGATAGAGAGGCTGACAGGCGGGACCCACCCGTCAGGTTTGAATGTTCAAACGGGGCGGCAGAGTTCGCCGGTGCCGAGAGCCGCGGTGGTCTCCAGCGGCGATACACGGCGAGGCAGGGAGATCGGAGGGTACCTCCGTGTTCAGGGCGCCCTTCCGCGTCGGTTGGTGGTGGTGGTGGCGGTCGGCGAGCACCACGTCGACGGCGAGCCTCGCTCCGGCGGACGGCGGCTCGGGTGGTCGTGGGACTCGTCGGAGGGAGCTGCGAAGGCCAAATTGAGGAGGGGGTTAGACTTCTGGAAGCTAGAGGGGGTAACTGGCAGGGTTTGGGCGCCGGAGACGGCCTCACTGGAGCGAATTGAGGTGGAGGCCGAGGCGGAATGGGGCGGCCGGAATCGGGGGAGGAGACCTCCTCGAGGCTCCTCCAGTGGCCTGGCGGGGTGTTTGTGGGGTCAGAGGGAGTGTGTGCTCGAGAGCGAGTTCGGGAGCCCCTTTTATAGGCGGTCCGAGGCGGTGGCCGAGAACGGGGTTCTCCGGCGAAGCTTACGGCGGCGCAGGGCATTGGTCGGGGAGGTTTAGGGGTCGAGCGCCGTCGTGGGGGTCCACTGGGTCCGTTTTGGTGCTAAACTAGCCAGGGTTTGGGTGTTTAGGGGGGGCTCGACGGAACGGGGCGGCGCGGGCCCGTCGGCGGCAGGGAGCGTGCCCAGTGCTTGCCGGGCCACGGCGACGGTGCAACGGGGTGTGCTGGCGTGCCTGAGGCCACGCGGAGCGCCAGGGAGCGTCGGGCGGCGCCGAACTGCGTTGAGCCGCCGTTCTGCTTCCTGTCGGTTGCTACGGGGTTTCGGCCGCCGCAAGACACGCCGGCGCAGGCGGGCCAGGGCGCCGCCGACGCCGGGAAGGCGCCAAGCGCACGTGTGGTGCTCCAGACAGGAGGAAGAGGCGGCGAGGAACGTGCCAAGGCACTGTGAGCATGTGACTGAACTTCTGATGAAGATCAACACTGAACTCTGAATTTTCTGAATATTAACAGCAACAGTGCATGCAAGGTGTTCGACAGAATGAATTTGGCCTCTGGGGATTTTTCCTTGAGCTGATTTTTGGTGGAGTGGCTACTCATTGCTCCAGTAGGCTGCCTGAATTTTGGTGGAATTTTTGGAGAAGTGTAGATATGAATTACACCAAATTTGGCAAATCTGGTCCAAACTTGCAGAGACTGAATTTTGAAAAATTTGAAAAGAGGAGGAGTGGATCAAGATGGTTCTGGGTTGTGGGTACTAAGGACTATCCAGGAGAGTTGGTTTGAGGTCAAAACTCAAATGCAAAAAGGGTACTTGCTTTGAAAATCCCTCAGGCTCCAAATAATTTGCAGAAATGATTTGAGGGGAAAAATAATTAGAATAAAATCTAAAACTTGCTTGGATTAGTTGGGACAGATAACTTAGGTTGATTTCAAGGAGGAGGGGAGGTTTTGGAGGGGTTTTACCACATGGACTAAATACAAAGTAATGGGTGGTTAACAAGATATGAAAATCCCAAATTTTCATAGAGTTTCCTTTTTAAAAGAAAAAAAATGAAACTCCCAGAATAATTTGAGAGGGAACCAACAGAGAAGAAGTTTTCAAAAGATCAAACACCATAGTTTGAAGAAAAATAAAATCCTTGCCGAAGAAAAGGAAGTTTTTTAAGAGGAAGGATTTCTGGAAAATTTTAAATGGCCTCTTTTTTCAAAAACCACAAAGTTTTTGCTGAAAACCAAATAAAAAAATTGGAGTGTCACAGATTAGGGGGTGTTCGGGTAGCCGAACTATACCTTCAGCCAGACTCCTCGACTATGAAGATAAAAGATTGAAGACTTCGTCCCGTGTCCGGATGGGACTTTCCTTGGCGTGGAAGGCAAGCTTGGCGATGCGGATATTCAAGATCTCCTACCATTGTAACCGACTTTATGTAACCCTAACCCTATCCGGTGTCTATATAAACCGGAGGGTTGTAGTCCGTAGGGGAGAATCAACTCCATACACAACAATCATACCATAGGCTAGCTTCTAGGGTTTAGCCTCCTTGATCTCGTGGTAGATCTACTCTTGTACTACCCATATAATCAATATTAATCAAGCAGGACGTAGGGTTTTACCTCCATCAAGAGGTCCCGAACCTGGGTAAAACATCGTGTTCCCTACCTCCTGTTACCATCCGGCCTAGACGCACAGTTCGGGACCCCCTACCCGAGATCCGCCGGTTTTGACACCGACATTGGTGCTTTCATTGAGAGTTCCTCTGTGTCGTCGCCTTTAGGCCCGATGGTGCCTTCGATCATCAACAACGATGTAGTCCAGGGTCAGACTTTTCTCCCCGGATAGATCTTCGTCTTCGGTGGCTTCGCACTGCGGGCCAATTCGCTTGGCCACCTTGAGCAGATTGAAAGCTACGCCCCTGGCCATCAGGTCAGGTTTGGAAGCCTTAACTACACGGCTGACATCCGCGGGGACTTGATCTTCAACGGATTCGAGCCACAGCCAAGCGCGCCGCACTGTCTCGATGGGCATGATATAGCTCTGCCACCGAATAGCGCCTTGGAGGCCGCACACGCATCGGTTCTGACCATTGATTCGGAGCCTACTGCACCGATCGAGGATCAGCGGTTGGATGCTGCCTCAGGGGCTGCGATCTCAGAGGCGATTGAGCCGAACTCCAGCCCCGCACTCCGCACAGCCCGTGACTCCGAGGAGCCGGATTCCTCTCCGAGCGCCGAGCCCTCCGCGCCCCTGCCGATCGAATCCGATTGGGCACCGATCATGGAGTTCACCGCCGTGGACATCTTTCAGCACTCGCCCTTCGGCGGCATCCTGAATTCTCTAAAGTCTCTCTCTTTATCAGGAGAGCCCTGGCCGGACTACGGTCGGCAAGGTTGGGATACGGACGACGAAGAAATTCAAAGCCCACCCACCACCCACTTCATAGCCACTGTCGACGACTTAACCGACACGCTGGACTTCGACTCCGAAGACATCGACGGCATGGACGACGATGCAGGAGACGAACAAGAACCAGCACCTGTAGGGCACTGGAAGGCCACCTCGTCATATGACATATATATGGTGGATACTCCAAAAGATGGAGATGGCGATGGAACAGTGGGGGATGATGCCCCCAAGAAACAGCAAAAGCGCCGGCGTCAGCGGGGTCGCTCTAAATCCCGCCATAGCAAAAACGGTGATTCCGGCACGGGAGATAATACTACCCCGGATAGCGCCGAAGAACACCCACCTCAGCAAAATTCGGCACAGGAAGATGGAGAAACCAGCCCTCATGAAAGAGTGGCAGACCGAGAGGTCGAGGATGATAACTATACGCCTCCCTCCGAAGACAAGGCTAGCCTCGATCACGATGAATTCGTCATACCATCAGACCCCGCCGAACAAGAGCGTTTTAAACGCAAGCTTTTAGCCACGACAAGTAGCCTCAAGAAAAAGCAACAACAGCTTAGAGCTGCCCAAGAATTGCTAGCTAACAGATGGACTGAAGACCTTGCGGCCGAAGAGTATGAACTCGAACGCCCCTGCAAGAGTTACCCGAAGCGCAGGCCGCTACCCCGATCAGAGGAGGAAGCACCTACATCACCAGCGCAGGACATGGTAGACCGGCCACCTCGCGGCCACGACAGAGAGGCCTGTCGGCCCTCCACCCAAGCCACGCCCCGACGCCGCTCAACTAAGGCACGGGAAAATGCGCCCGACCTGCGAAACATACTGGAGGATAAGGCAAGAGAAACAAGATCGATCTACGGATCGCACAGGCACCCTACGGCATGTGACAATGATCTTCACTCCGGATACAGCTAATCCGGCCGGGCCGAACACAACAGACATAGCTCTTCCAAGCTGCATCGTGATATAGCCCAGTACAGAGGCGCCGCACACCCGCTATGCTTCACGAATGAAGTAATGGATCATAAAATCCCAGAGGGTTTCAAACCCGTAAACATCGAGTCATACAATGGCACAACAGACCCGGCGGTATGGATCGAGTATTATCTCCTTCACATCCACATGGCACGCGGTGATGATCTACATGCCATAAAATACCTCCCGCTCAAACTTAAAGGACCGGCCCGGCATTGGCTTAACAGCTTGCCAGCAGACTCAATCGGTTCTTGGGAGGACCTGGAAGCCGCATTCCTCGGCAACTTCCAGGGCACTTACGTGCGACCGCCGGATGCCGACGACTTAAGCCACATAATTCAGCAGCCAGAAGAATCGGACAGACTATTCTGGACACGGTTCCTAACAAAGAAAAACCAGATAGTCGACTGTCTGGACGCAGAGGCCCTAGCAGCCTTCAAGCATAACATCTGCGACGAGTGGCTTTCCCAGCACCTGGGACAGGAAAAGCCGAAATCCATGGCAGCCCTCATGACACTCATGACCCGCTTTTGCGCGGGAGAACACAGCTGGCTAGCTCGCAGTAACAACTTATCGAAGAACCCTGGTAATTCGGACACCAAGGACAAAAGTGGCAGGACACATCGGAATAAGCAAAAACGCCGCATCAACAGCGACAGTAATGAAGACACGGCAGTCAATGCCGGATTCAAAGGCTATAAATCCGGTCAGTGGAAAAAGCCATTCAAAAAGAATACTCAGGGCCCGTCCACTTTGGACCGAATACTCGGTCGCTTGTGCCAGATACATGGCACCCCCGAAAGGCCAGCCAATCACACTAACAGGGATTGTTGGGTGTTCAAGCAGGCAGGCAAGTTAAGGGCCGAAAACAGAGACAAGGGGCTGCACAGCGATGACGAGAAGCCCAAGCCACCGAACAACAATGGACAGAAGGGCTTTCCCCCACAAGTGCGGACGGTGAACATGATATACGGAACCCACATTCCCAAGCGGGAGCGGAAGCGTGCGCTACGGGACGTATACGCGATGGAGCCAATCGCCCCAAAGTTCAACCAATGGTCCTCCTGCCCGATCACTTTTGATCGAAGGGACCATCCCACTAGCATCCGTCATGGTGGCTTCGCCACATTGGTTCTCGACCCAATCATCGACGGATTTCATCTCACAAGAGTCCTCATGGACGGCAGCAGTAGCCTGAACCTGCTTTATCAGGATACAGTGCGGAAAATGGGCATAGATCCCTCAAGGATTAAACCCACAAGAATGACCTTTAAAGGCATTATACCAGGTGTAGAAGACAACTGTACAGGCTCAGTAACACTTGACGTGGTCTTAGGATCCCCAGACAATTTCCGAAGTGAAGAGTTAATCTTCGATATAGTCCCGTTTCGCAGTGGCTATCACGCCCTGCTCGGAGGAACCACATTCACAAATTTCAATGCGGTGCCGCACTACGCATATCTCAAGCTCAAGATGCCAGGCCCTCGAGGAGTAATTACGGTCAACAGAAACACCGAACGCTCCCTTCGTACAGAGGAGCATACGGCGGCTCTCGCAGCGGAGGTACAAAGTATCCTTCTAAGGCAATTCTCCAGTCCGGCCATTAAAAAGCCAGACACTGCCAAGCGCGCCCGGAGTAACCCATAGCAGGACCGCCTGGCACACTCTGAGCAAGAGTAGCAATGAGGCCCCAACCCCAGCTTTCGCGACATAGCGAAACCAGTACCTCGCGTACATAACTACGCCCTTGAAATACCATGGGCATAGGGGAAGGGGCACAATAACGGCACGCCCAAAATACGGCTTAAAACGTACCAGGGGCTGCCGGATTCTTTTTTTATTTTTTTCTTATTTCCAGGACTCCATACTTCGGACGACCTGTTCGGCAATTCGACGGCCGCACAAACGATGCAAGATCCAGGGAGGCAGACAAGCCATGCCGCATTATGGAAACCCCAGGTGGTCTCTGTTACGAGCGGTATACCTGTTTTAAATACAATTCCGCGGCCTGCCCCTGTAAGGACATACTGAATAGTCCAATATCTTTTGCTTACCGCATTATTTGTATCGTTCGGCTTTGATAAATAGCCTCTCTATATACAATGCATAGCTTTTTGTCTATCTTTTGCATTATAATCTCTTTTATATATGTTCATTAATGACATGTTGTACCCGTACACTGTGGTACGGCAAGTACGCCAGGGGCTTCAGTACCCTTTAATATGGCGTGAGAAGTCCGTACACTTTCACAAGTGTGGCACCCCGAACTTATAGCACTATATGCATTGGCTCCGAATCATGATTTGGGTCAATAGTTGGGTTTGCCCGGCTCCTATGTTTTGGTGCCTTACGTTCCGCTCTATCGGCTAAGGTAGCACTAGGAGAACCACTGCGATTGTGCCCCGGTTGAGCTGGGTTAAGCACCTCAGTGGAGAAAGCTAAAACTGACTGTCATGATGAGGCGAGAGACCGGTCGCTGTTCGAGAGGTTTTTCGAGTCCCTAAAGACTTATGCCGCTTCGAGCGAGGAGCTGGATGACCCCAGCCAAGGCGTGGATAGCGCCCCGAACTCGGTCTTCCGAACTAGGGGCTTCACCGAAATTTAAAATTATAAAGTTCTATGGCTAAGTGAGAGTGTTCAAGCATTATAGTCCGATTGCCTGGTTCGTCGGGCTGAGCGCCTCCCTCGAAGGACCCAACCATGGGAAAAAGAGCGCTCAGGTTTATCACCGAACACCCCAGCACTAGTGGCATGGGGGCAGAAGCCGACGACTGGCCATCTCTCAATTTTTGATAAACGGCCGCACAGAAAATAATATTTTAAATTCAATAAGCATTGCTTAGCGCATATGAACAAGTTTTCAGCGCACAGGATAAAATCGAGCGAGTTCATTCAAAAATTACATCCTTGGTACATTCATCCGCCACAAGGCGGGCACCCGCAAGAACATCCTTATAGTAGTTCTCAGGCTTGCGATGCTCCTTCCCCGGCGGTGGCCCGTCCCTCACAAGCTTCTCACTGTCCAGCTTACCCCAGTGCACCTTAGCACGGGCAAGGGCCCGACGGGCACCTTCGATGCAGACGGAGCGCTTGATGACCTCGAGCCTTGGACAGGCCTCCACCAGCCGCCGCACCAGCCCGAAGTAGCTCCCAGGCAGGGCCTCTCTGGTCCACAGCCGAACTATGAAGCCGTTCATGGCCTGTTCGGCCGCCTTGTGGAGCTCGACCAGCTGTTTCAGCTGGTCGCTCAAGGGCACAGGGTGTCCGGCCTCAGCATACTGAGACCAGAACACCTTCTCCGTCGAGCTGCCCTCTTCAGCTCGGTAGAATGCGGCGGCATCGGATACGCTGCGGGGAAGATCTGCGAATGCCCCTAGAGAGCTCTGGATTCGGGTAAGTAACAAGTAGTTTACTTTTATATTTCTACTTTGCATGAAGAATGCCTTACCCGCTACTATCTTTTTCACCTCTTCCAACTCTTGGAGGGCCTTTTGGGCTTCGGCCTTGGCAGACTTGGCAGTCTCAAGGGCCGTCGCGAGCTCGGACGCTTGGGTCTTTGACTCAAGCTCCAAACTCTCATGCTTTTTCATGAGAGCCTGAAGCTCTTGCTGCACCTCGCCGAACTGAGCCCCAAGTTTCTCTCGCTCGGTGCGCTCCACGGCCGTTTTCTTTTCGGCCTCAGATAGCGCCTGCTTGAGGGTCGCCACCTCAGTCGTGGCCCCTACAATAAGCAGTACAATCCTGTTATTTTTTGCAATCACGCCTCTCTATAGGCACCCTTTTCAGTAAGGTATTTCTTACCTTCTTTCTCCTCGAGCTGCCGCTTGGCAAGGCCGAGCTCTTGCTCGGTCCGCTCGAGGTCCTGCTTCAGGACACCCTCCTCCGTAGTCAGTGCGGCGGTGGATAGCAGCGAAGCCTGCATATGCATATTGACTCTTTTTGTTAGACTCCTGTGAAATTTACTAGATCCTCTATTCGGCTTTTCTTTCCGAATGCAAAATAGAGCATCAGGGGCTACTGTCTATGCGGTAATATTTTTACATATTTCTTACTTACCTCGAAGCCTGTTAGGAGGCTAGCGCAAGCTTCACTCAGTCCACTCTTGGCAGACTGAACCTTCTGGATCACCATACTCATAATAGTACGGTGCTCCTCGTCGATGGAGGCGCCTTCAAGCACCTCCAGCAGATTGTCCGGCGCCTCCGGTTGGACGGGGGCTGCCGGCTCAGAGGGCTTGCTCCTCTTGGAAGGAGTTCGCCTTCCGCGGTCCGGAATCGTTGAAGATTCCGGCCCGGCGTCCGGCTCAAATCCGGACTTGGAGCCCTGGGGGGTCTTGTCCCCTTTACTCCTGGATTCCGGGAGGTCGCCTTGCGGCTCCTCCAGGACCACCTCCTCCTGCCCCGAAGCTCGCTGTGACGCCACTTCGGCGTCATCCGCAGTGCGGGGGGAGACAGCGGGCGGAACTAAGTTCACGTCCGAAGAACCCAGGGAGCCGCTCGACGACTCGTTGAGTTCGGCCCGGGGCGGGCTGCATGATTATATTCGACATTAGGGAAAGCTGTGCAACGAAAGGAATATCATGAATTACTCTGGTATCCGAACACTTACGATTTCGCCGGATGCCTGGCTCGGTCCGGCCACTCCTCTTTGTCCTCGTCGGCGTCGGGGGCGTAGTCCGGCGGAGGGGTTTTCCTCTTCTTGGACCCCTCGGCCTTCCCCCTTGGGGAGACCGTCCTTTTCTTTCCTCCCCCCGCTGGGGGGGGGGGAGATCTTTCTTCTTCCTCCTCCTCGTTTTCACGGGAGGAGGGCACCTCGGACTCGTCAGATGACGAGTCCGACAACACCACATTACGGGTACTCTTTCGAGTCCCCGTGGCCTTCTTCTTCTTGGCCTTCTTCTCCGGCACCACATAAGGCGCCGGAGCCAGCAGCTTCACTAGTAGAGCTGGGGTTGGGTCTTCGGGCAACAGAGCCGGATAGTTAATCAGTTCGGCTATCGCCCGCCAAGCCTGTCAAAGGTAAAGGAGTTTAGATCCTGCATAGAGTCAAACTATGAAAAAAGCTGAACATCCTGTAAAAGGTGAAGATAGCTTACCTCGCTAGCGTGACGCTGCGAGCTGTATCCGCGGTCCTCGGAAGCGGATGCGGGAGCCGTGGCACCTTTGATTAGCACCTTCCAGACGTCTTCATACGTCGTGTCGAAGATCCTGTTAAGGGTTCGGTGCTATGCCGGGTCGAACTCCCACAGAGTAAAGTCCCGTTGTTGACACGGGAGGATTCGGCGAACGAGCATGACCTGGACTACGTTTACAAGCCTGATTGGCTTGTTTACCAGGGACTGGATGCATGTCTTCAGTCTGGTCACCTCTTCCTCGTTACCCCATGATAGGCCCGTCTCTTTCTAGGACATAAGCCGCTTGGGGGGTCCGGATCAGAACTCGGGGGCTGCGGTCCATTTCGGATCGCGTGGCTCGGTGATGTAAAACCACCCAGCTTGCCACCCCTTTAGGGTCTCTACAAAGGAGCCCTCAAACCACAGGACGTTGGCAATCTTGCCCGCCATGGCGCCTCCGCACTCCGCCTGGCTGCCGCTCACCACCTTGGGCTTGACGTTGAAAGTCTTGAGCCAGAGTCCGAAATGGGGGTGGACGCAGAGGAAAGCCTCGCACATGATGATAAACGCCGAGATGTTGAGGGTGAAGTTCGGGGCCAAATCATGGAAATCCAGGCCGTAGTAGAACATGAGCCCCCGGACGAATGGGTGAAGTGGAAAACCCAGTCCGCGGAGGAAGTGGGGAAGGCATACTACCCTCTCATGGGGCCTTGGGGTGGGGAGAAGCTGCCCCTCCTCGGGAAGCCGGTGTGCAATGTCTTTGGACAAGTATCCGGCCTTCCTTAGTTTTTTTATGTCGCCCTCCATGACGGAGGAGACCTTCCATTTGCCTCCCGCTTCGGACATCGCTGGAGAAGGTCAAGGTGGGAAGTACGGGCTTCTGCACTGGAGCTCGAGTGCGCAGGAGATGGATAGGCAAAGGAGGAAGAAGGCGTAAGTAAAAAGGTGGATACTTATCCCCTTATATGGGCGGATGCGGTTGTACGTCCCCACCTGCCTAATAAAACTCGCTTGCCTCCCAAGCGCCGTGGTAAATGGCGCGGTTAGGGTTACCCATGTCCGTATTGATGAGAATCCCGTAAAAAAGGCACACGATCTCTGCTTTGACAAGACGTGCCAAAGAAACCGCCTCGAAAAACATGCTGAGGTGGAAAAGTAAAAATGATTCGAGTAAAGAACTTGGCCGTAGCATGAGAGCGCACTGCGGAATACGTCAGCAGATTTGATTTGTGTTAATATTATTCTCTCTATGGCAATATGTGGAAGCTTATTTTGCAGAACCAGACACTACTCTTGGTGTTTACAATATTCTATGAAGGACTTGGAGGAGGAACCCGCCTTGCAATGCCGAAGACAATTTGCGCGCCGGACTCGTCATCATTGAAGCCTGGTTTAGGGGCTACCGAGGGAGTCCTGGATTAGGGGGTGTTTGGGTAGCCAAACTATACCTTCAGCTAGACTCCTGGACTCTGAAGATACAAGATTGAAGACTTCGTCCCGTGTCCGGATGGGACTTTCCTTGGCGTGGAAGCCAAGCTTGGCGATGCGGATATTCAAGATCCCTACCATTGTAACCGACTTTATGTAACCCTAACCCTATCCGCTGTCTATATAAACCGGAGGGTTGTAGTCCGTAGGGGAGAATCAACTCCATACACAACAATCATACCATAGGCTAGCTTCTAGGGTTTAGCCTCCTTGATCTCATGGTAGATCTACTCTTGTACTACCCATATCATCAATATTAATCAAGCAGGACGTAGGGTTTTACCTCCATCAAGAGGGCCCGAACCTGGGTAAAACATCATGTTCCCTGCCTCCTGTTACCATCCGGCCTAGACGCACAGTTCGGGACCCCCTACCCGAGATCCACCGGTTTTGACACTGACAGTCACCATGCGTCCTCCCGGGCCATCGTGGCTAAAGCATACCGAGCTGGATTCTATTGGCCATGAGCAAATGAAATGGCGAAAGATATAGTCGACAGATGTGAAGGCTGCCAGTTTTACTCAGGCATGTCTCACAAGCCAGCGTCAGCCCTGAAGACCATCCCCCTCATCTGGCCCTTTGCTGTTTGGGGACTGGATATGGTTGGACCACTGAGAACTGGCAGGAGCGGCTTCACTCATGTGCTCGTTGCAGTCGACAAGTTTACCAAATGGATCGAAGCTAAACCTATCAAGAACCTTGATGCTAGCACCGCTGTCACTTTTATCAGAGAATTGACATTCAGATATGGAGTCCCACACAGCATTATCACGGACAACAGATCGAACTTCGATTCCGATGAGTTCAGAGCTTTCTGTGCCTCTCAGGGCACGCGAGTCGACTATGCTTCTGTCGCCCACCCGCAGTCGAACGGACAAGCAGAAAGAGCCAACGGCCTAATTCTCAAAGGACTGAAACCCCGGCTGATGCGTGATCTCAAACACGCAGCAGGTGCTTGGGTTGACGAACTTTCATCAGTTCTGGTGGGTTTAAGGACAACTCCTAATCGGTCGACCGGACGAACTCCTTTCTTCTTGGTCTATGGAGCCGAAGCTGTTCTGCCAAGTGACCTGCTCCACAATGCACCCTGAGTTGAGCTCTTCTCTGAAGAGGAAGCAGAGCAGGCTCGACAAGATTCAGTTGATCTCTTAGAGGAGGAAAGAGAGATGGCCTTGATCCGCTCGACCATGTATCAGCAAGACTTGCGTCGATTCCACGCCAGAAATGTGAGGGGTCGAGCTTTTCAAGAAGGAGACATGGTTCTTTAAGTGGATCAACAGAAACCACAGAAGCTTGCCCCGACTTGGGAGGGCCTCTTCATCATCACCAAAGTTCTCCACAATGGAGCATACCATCTTTACAACATTGAGCATCAAAAAGACAAGCCACGGGCTTGGAACGCGGAGCTGCTCCGCCCCTTTTATACCTAAGCACTCGTTCGAATAAAATGTAATAAGAAACACCTTTGTAATTTGTTTATCAAAGACAAGAACTTATGGTCCTGTCATTCGATTGTTGTTGTTCTTATTTACTTCTGAAATCCCCCAGTGGGTGGGCTTAGTCGCGAATCCGTTTCGCCTATGTTCGAAAGAAAATCCTACCGAGTGGAGAGCAATCCTCCCACTCGGGGGCTTAGCTGCAGTCCAGCACTCGCCTAAGTTCTCTCACTAGGAGTCTTAGCCGCAGTCCGGTACTCGCCTAAGTTTGAAAAAATCCTACCGACTGGAGAGCAATCCTCCCACTCGGGGGCTTAGCTGCAGTCCAGTACTCGCCTAAGTTCTCTCATTAGGAGGCTTAGCTGCAGTCCGGTACTCGCCTAAGTTTGAAAAAATCCTACCAAGTGGAGAGCAATCCTCCCACTCGGAGGCTTAGCTGCAGTCCAGCACTCGCCTAAGTTCTCTCACTAGGAGGCTTAGTTGCAGTCCGGTACTCGCCTAAGTTTGAAAAAACCCTACCGAGTGGAGAGCCATCCTCCCACTCGGGGGCTTAGCTGCAGTCCAGCACTCGCCTACGTTCTCTCACAAGGAGGCTTAGCTACAGTCCGATACTCGCCTAAGTGTGAAAAAATCCTACCGAGTGGAGAGCAATCCTCCCACTCGGGGGCTTAGCTGCAGTCGAGCACTCTCCTAAGTTCTCTCACAAGGAGGCTTAGCTGCAGTCCGGTACTCGCCTAAGTTTGAAAAAATCCTACCGAGTGGAGAGCAATCCTCCCACTCGGGGGCTTAGCTGCAGTCCAGTACTCGCCTAAGTTCTCTCATTAGAAGGCTTAGCTGCAGTCCGGTACTCGCCTAAGTTTGAAAAAATCCTACCAAGTGGAGAGCAATCCTCCCACTCGGGGTCTTAGCTGTAGTCCAGCACCCGCCTAAGTTCTCTCACTAGGAAGCTCAGCTGCAGTCCGGTACTCGCCTAAGTTTGAAAAAATCCTACCGAGTGGGGAGCAATCCTCCCACTCGGGGCCTTAGCTGTAGTCCAGCACTCGCCTAAGTTCTCTCATTAGGAGGCTTAGCCGCAGTCCGGTACTCGCCTAAGTTTGAGAAAATTCTACCGAGTGGAGAGCAATCCTCCCACTCGGGGGCTTAGCTGTAGTCCAGCACTCGCCTAAGTTCTCTCACTAGGAGGCTTAGCTGCAGTCCGGTACTCGCCTAAGTTTGAGAAAATCCTACCGAGTGGAGAGCAATCCTCCCACTCGGAGGCTTAGCTGCAGTCCGGTACTCGCCTAAGTTTGAAAGAATCCTACCGAGTGGAGAGCAATCCTCCCACACGGGGGCTTAGCTGCGGTCCAGCACTCGCCTAAGTTCTCTCACTAGGAAGCTTAGCTGCAGTCCGGTACTTGCCTAAGTTTGAAAAAAACCTACCGAGTGGAGAGCAATCCTCCCACTCGGGGGCTTAGCTGCAGTCCAGCACTCGCCTAAGTTCTCTCACTAGGAGACTTAGCTGCGGTCCGGTACTCGCCTAAGTTTGAGAAAACCCTACCGAGTGGAGAGCAATCCTCCCACTCGGGGGCTTAGCTGCAGTCCAGTACTCGCCTAAGTTTGAAACATACCCCTATCCGCAAGGACGACGAGGTGCAGGTCGACTGCAACCTTCTCGTTCGTAGCTGCGGCACAAATACAACGTCCGGTCCATCCCTATCCGCAAGGACGACGAGGTGCAGGTCGACTGCAACCTTCTCCTTCGGAGCTGCAGCACGAATACAACGTCCGGTCCATCCCTATCCGCAAGGACGATGAGGTGCAGGTCGACTGAAACCTTCTCCTTCAGAGTTGCGGCACAAACACAATGTCCAGTCCATCCCTATCCGCAAGGACGATGAGGTGCAGGTCGACTGCAACCTTCTCCTTCAGAGCTGCGGCACAAATACAACGTCCACTCCATCCCTATCCACAAGGACGATGAGGTGCAGGTCGACTTCAACCTTCTCCTTCGGAGCTGCGGCACAAATACAACGTCCGCTCCATCCCTATCCGCAAGGACGACGAAGCGTTCCGAGCAGTGAGCAAAGTCCATTCAAAGGAAAACACAAGCACATTCGGAGATAAACCAAATCCAGATAAATCCTAAAAGTTCCAAGCAGCAAATCAAAAGTACTCGAGCACCAAGCCCGAAGGAGTTCAACAGTTACAGCAATCACTTGGCATTCCGAGGCAAATTTAAAGTGTATTCAAGTTTCATAAGTTTGTTCACTCGGCCGGAGGAGGGCTGGCAGGCTCCACGAATGAGTCTAGGACGATCCCATCAGCGATCCGAGTGGTGGCAGCAATGAAAGTCTGCATGAAGGACTGGAAGTTGTGCTTTTTGGTGTTAGCGACTTTGATCGCAGCCAGCTTGTCTTTGCGAGCTTCCTTGCAATGGACTTGCACCAAGGACAGCGCCACATCAGCACCACACCAGGCGGAGGATTTCTTCCATTCTTGGACTCGGTCAGGGATCTTGTTCAGTCGAGTCATCAGGGATTCCAGGTCATTCTGAAGCGTCGCCCCCGGCCAAAGCGATGAGTCGATTCGAGATACAACCTCCTTCAGGCGCATGAGGTAGCTTGTGGCGCTGGCGATACGGGACTCCAGTCGGAGCACGTTCATCGCAGTTTCGTCGTAGACTGGGGAAGCGATAGGGTCCAGACCCGTCTCGACCCTTCCAGTTTCTTCGTCGAAGTCTTGGCAGAGTTCTACAACCAAAAATTAATCAATCGACCGAGCAAGATCCGATCGCAAGCATCAACACAGTTGGGTTAAAAGAAATACCTCCCAGCGCGAGATAAAGCTTCTTGGCAAGAGTCCTCAGATAAGCTTCTGTGTCATTCCTCTTGCGGATTGCAGACTCCAACTTTTCGTTCAGGACGACCTTGTCCTTCTTTAGACTGGTCACTTCGCGGTTAGCTTCATTAAGACAAGATTTTAGTTTGTTCACCTCTCCTTCCAGCATTCCGATTGAAGCAAGCTTCTGGTCTGTGAGAGCGGTTTTGCCTTGGGCTTCTTTTTGTGTTGCGACGAGGTCCCAGTCCTTCTTCTCCAGAGCCAACTTCATTTTCTCTGCAAAAGAAGCAATCGAATCAAAGAAGAGATCAAAGAGATATATTGAAAGTCAGTCGGCGATTAGTTACCTTCCATACCAGCGGCCTCGTCTTGAGCTTTTTTCAGATTTTGCTAGGCCAATTCCAAGTCTATGTTGAGTTGCCTCTGCTTCTCCTCAAGTTCAGCAAACTTGGAAATAAGAGTACAAGACTCCTACAGAAGGCAAAAAGATGGATCAATCGATAAGATCAAAGGTGGTTCACTTCCGAGTGAATAAAACCTAAAGAAGTTCATTTAGACCCCAGCCGACTGCATACAATCGACTGCGGTCTCAGGGGCTACACCTAGCGAGTGCACTTGGCATGCCCTCGCTGACTAAGACTCAACTCGTCCGGTCCGCCCGGACCAAGTCAAAAAAAAGAAAAACAAAGCTGTTCAGACCCCAGTCGACTGCCAGCAGTCGACTGCGGTCTCGGGGACTACACCCAGTGGGTGCACTTGGCGTGCCCCCACCGGTTCGGATCCTACTCGACCGGCCCGCCGGAGTCGAGTGTAAGGAGTAAAAAGAAAAGAAAGAAGAACTCAGACCCCAGTCGACTGCCAGCAGTCGACCGTGGTCTCGGGGACTACACCCAGTGGGTGCACTTAGCGTGCCCCCACCGGTTCTGATCCCACTCACCCAAACCGAGTGGAAGAGCGAAACTACCAAAAACAACAAAACACCCAGTGGGTGCTCTAATTCGATGCAAACAACAGCAGATTATGCAGAAGAAGATCTCTTTTCGAGCAACACTTTCTCACAGAACAAAAACGGTCGGAAAGTCTACTCACCTGGACATTGGCCCGAAGGGCGGCACTGGCGTCATAGGCAGCCTGGCTGTTCTCGTGCCCCGTCTTCACCCGCTCCATCATCATGTCAGCCTGACGGATGGCTTCCGCAGCCGCTTTCGACTGGTTGTCCGGGATGGGGTAGCTGGTGAAAAAGTGAGCAGACGACCCAGGTGCGGCGGCTTGGAGCTCCGTGGCATGGAGTTGGACAGTTGAAGGAATCACAGGTGCAGTGGACGGTGCGGGATGCCCACTCGACAAGGGTGCAGCGAACGTCACAGAGGCCCTGCCCGCGTCTTCATCTTGACAGATGGGAGGTGTTGTAGTTGGTTCTTGCCGAGCCATCCTGCCAGCTGCTACCTTCTTGCTCTTCCTGGGCTTAAGAGCCACATCTTCATCGTCATCTGGAAGATCAATGATGTTGGGCGGAGCTGCAAGGCAAATCATTCGACCCCAAGTGAACCACTCGAACGCAGTCGACCAAAGAATCAAGAACAAAATCACAAGAGTTTATACCTAGGTTGGAGGTTACCGCATCTTCCATTTCCTCGTCCCGGTACTGGAAAGAAGAAGTTCCTGACGTAGCAGCACTGCAAAGACCCACATTCAATCGGTTACGTCTGGTTAATCGAGTCGATGAAAAAGACAAGTCAGATGGTTACGCGGAGATAGTAGGAACGGTCACTTTGATCCTGGGCAAAGCTTTTGGCAGCTTGGAAGAGGTGGCTTTCGGCGCTGGAGGCGGCGCAACTTTGGACTGCTTCGAAGCCTTCTCAGTCGGCGTTGGGGAAGACGTCCTGGGACGCTTCGAGGACTGACCAATCGGCGCGGCCGCCAAGTCCGGAGCGCTTGCCGGGTCCTGAGCGTGCTTGGATCTCCTCTCCCTGCGAGGAGGCGAGTCGACTTCTTCGTCATCGGTCGATTCGTCGCTCTCCTCGTCCTCCTCGGCTTTTGAATGCTCCTCGCCGCTCTCGCCCCCGCTTGCTTCTTCCTCAGTGTCTTGGTCTTGCACTCCATTGGGCATTGAGTACATGTCGATGAGGGCCTGAAAGGATAACGATTAAAGGAAATTCAGTCGACCACAAACAAGACATCACACGGTGAATCGGAAAGATACTTGGTAAAACAGAAGTATACCTGCTCCGGCTGGTGCGAGTTGTCGAATGGAATCACCCTCCTAGACCCCCGAGGGTTGTCTTTGTTGCTGGTGATCCCCATCAACCACTTCTCCAAGGTATCCTCACTGACATCCTCCGGGTGGATCCAAGTGGAATCCTCGAGCCCAGAGTACATCCACATCGGATGATGACGCGCTTGAAGATGTTGGATGCATCGACCGAGAAAGTCCTCCAGCGGGTCCATCCCGGTCACCCCGTCGCGGACTAGCTGGACGACCCGCTCGACCAGCACCTTGACCTGCGCCTTTTCTTCAGGAACTACCTTCAGGGGGCGGGCTTCACCACTCGAGCCAAGGAAAAGGGAGGAAGTCCAGTTGACTGACCCAGGGTCGGCTAATCCTTGCAGTAGAACCAAGTCGACTGCCAGCCCCGGACCAAGTCGGGGAGAATCATGGTTGGGAAAGAACTTTTGCTCCTCATCTGGATCCCCAGACCCCCGCAAATTTGGATCACTTGTGTCTTCTCGTCACTCGACTTGGCCTTTTTGACCGATTGGGAGCGGCAGGTGAAGATGTGTTTGAAAAGACCCTAGTGCGGTCGACACCCCAAGAAGTTTTCACACATCGATACGAAAGCGGCCAGATAGACTATGGTGTTTGGAGTGAAATGGTGGAGTTGAGCCCCAAAGAAGTTAAAAAAACCCCGGAAGAAAGGATGGGGAGGTAGTGAGAATCCGCGATCTACGTGGGTGGCGAGGAGAACACACTCACCCTCCCTTGGCTGCGGCTCGGTTCCGTTCCCCGGGAGCCGCGCTGACTTGTGGGGGATTAGTCCCCCCTCCACCAGGTCGTCGAGGTCGTCTTGGGTGATTGTCGAGCGGATCCAGTCGCCCTGGATCCAGCACGCTGGCAGGCCAGATCTTGACGACGATCCGCCTCGGCTGGTCTGCTTGCCCTTGGCCTTCGCGGTCGTCTTCTTCGCACGTTCCAGCGCCACTGTCCTCTCCTTCCACATGGCGACGGGTCGAGCTCGAGCAAAGGTCCGGTGACGAGGGCAGAAGCGAGCGTGGCGGAGAGATTGGGAGAAGAAGAAGAGAGAATGGGAGCGCGCGGGGCAGAGGCCTGGTACGGGGCCTTTTATAAGGTTGTCACCCGAGTGACTGACTGGTGGACCGAGGCGATCTAAACAAATCCTGCAATAGTCGCGCATGTAGTATGTGGCGAAAAAGGTGGCGCGGAGATCGAGGAGACTTGCCTAATCCATCCTGATAACCTCAGTTCCGTCCGTCTGGCGCACTTCCCAAAATTCGAATCCCGCGAGATCCGCGGAGAGCAGAACAACCTGTCAGACTGAAGACAAACATCCTCCACATCATCATTCAGAATTCTACCATGAAAATTCACTCGACAAAAACCAAGAATGGACCAAGGGGACTGAGAAAGGAGTCAATGTCGTCACCTCAACTCATTGTTCCAGAACAGGATATACTCATAGCACAAAGAATGGGTCGGATGTGTTACTAACTCCTTCCCCACTCAAACCCTGATCCATTCGGGGGCTAATGATGGAGCTATGTACCTAGGGTAGGGTCATGGATCTGTCTGACATACCCTCCCCAAGGACATCCCTACAAAGAATCAGAAGCAGTCAAAGAGAAACCATCATCCACTCGGCCATGAAGATGTGCTCATTCGACCACCTTGAAGAAATTCGACCAGTAAAGGATTAGAAACTCTCCACTTTGCAACAGTCAGGACATAAACCATAGCTTTATGGGCATTTATAACACTTTACTTCAAACGTTACCAGTAACGCCCCTCCTTTATGGGCATTAAACCTTGGGTAACGGAGGGGAGCTAGGGTCCTGGCGCACTCTATATAAGCCACACCCCTCCTCTGGGACAAGGGTTGGCACTTTCTGTAATTCACACACATATATTCAGTCGACCGCCTCAGGGCTTCGAGACATAGGGCTGTTACTTCCTCCGAGAAGGGCCTGAACTCGTAAACTCGTGTGTACAACTCCTCCATAGCTAGGATCTTGCCTCTACATTCCTACCCCCCTATTCTACTATCAGTCTTAGAACCACGACACTTCGTGCATGGCAAGTGGACCAGGATGGTCGACGTCCCACATGTTGGCGAACAGAAGTATTCTTTCCGATATTGAGGAGCAAGAAAACCGCGTGGTATAGTATCACTGCTGATTGGTTCGCAAAAAAATAGTATCACTGCCGATTTATAATTATTTTTTATTTCTGATGAATGCTAGCATTTCAACTCTTATGACGAAGGGTGCCAAACACGGGACGTGCTGGATGTCCCACACGTCAGCGAAAGGAGTGGGACATGAACAGCGTGGTAGAGCCCAGCGTAAAAAATAGCGTGGTAGAGCGTTTCCACTTCTTCCACTTCTGGATCGGAGACCACACGTAGTAGTACTTAGTGGTATGAACGATACAAAGTGCGACCTGGAGACAAAGACACGTCTAGTTGGAAGGTCCCGGGGCATACACGTAAACAAATATAAAAGTTAATATGTGCCTCCAACTTATATAGTAGTAGTAGAGTACTTAGGCATGTACTCCATAACATCACCGTGCATTGGACGTACAACATTTAGTGATAGTACGTAGTAAGAGACAAAGGCCGCCCAAGAGTTCCCTTCTCGACCTACTTTTGGGTGTTTGGTAGAGTGTTTGGAGGGTGCATGAGTCCACACTAGATTAGCACAAATACACTAGAAGCATGCATGAAGAGGGGTGTTGAGTTGAGCATGCATGAAGATGGAACAACTATGCTGAGACGAGAACACAACCAAACACACCCTATATGCCACACATGTTCATACCATTTGTGCCTTTCTACTTCACTTACTGCGCTACATTACTCAGGTTCGTACGTCCACTCATGGGTACATGTTCGTCTCGTAGTTCCAGTCCCACGTGTTCTTCATATAGATGGAACGATCCTTGTATAACACGTGCACCTTGATGCTAGATGTCTCGCGTGTTGGCAAAAGGATGAACAAAGCTCACGTAAAAAATATAGAGTGGAAGAACATAGATTCCGGATGACCGAGAAGGAGCAAGGAACCTCATGGTGGAGCGTCTGCACTCATAATATTTAATATTATTTAGCGATATAAAATTAACCAATCATCTCCACAGTGGACTGGAAGAGTATGAAACATGGCAGCCCAGTGTAGTATCATACTAGTACATTGCTAACCCACGCTATCACCATATTTCTTGGCATCCGTGCGACACCTATCTCTAGTAATCCAGCAGCCTGTATCGCTTCTCCCTCCTCGTCTCTATCAAAGTGCGGCGGGCTAGCGTTTCTTCCGTCTATTGAGGTCGGTTAACTATCACATGTTAGCGACATGCCAAGAGCATTCTAAAAAAAATTCCTTTCACGTTTCGTTTTCAAAAAGAAAAAAATCCTTTCACGTACGAATTTGCCTGTATGCTTTGAGCAACTTTCATGTCCTATACTGCTCCTGTTTGATACTCTAAATTAGCTAGAGGTTAGACTAACACATGACTAACCCTGAACTAACTGTAGCCAAAGAGGTTTTTGGGTGACAGGGTTAGATTGACAATAAATGCACTTCATGGAGAGAGAAAAGTGTTTTTTCAGTGGTCCCAGTGAGAACTATCTCCAGTTAGCACCTCTTAGGTGGGATAGTTTTTTTTGGTGGGTTCGGTGCAACTTGCTCTAGTTTAAACCCTCATGCTTGGATAGTTTAGGGCTATTTGAGCCCCAACTAGCTCAAACTAACTCTAACCCATGGCCAGTCTCGACGCGGAGCAGTCGCGTGCACCGGGAAGCGGCGCTCTCTCGGCCGTCGCGCCACTTCAAAGCCGGCGCCAGTGAGAGGTCGCCTCCGCTCTGGCTGGGCATTAAGGGCATCTCCATCGCAAAGCCCTAATCATGCGCTTGATTAGGAATAAAAAAAGATTTTTCTCCTAGCGCCTCGGCTTGGAGTCTAGGCATGCAACGGTGAGAGCCAGCGTATGGGCGCTACGCATAAAAAATAGAACGGGCAGCTCGTTTAGCGCCGGACAACTCTTATGGCATCGATGCTAACCAAATTTCAGGATTTCGATGGGATTACGAGGAAATGGCCGGGATACTAACCCTGGCGCCTGGCGTTAGCGCCTGCATTGTAGATGCCCAATGCGGCACTGACGCTCCAGGGCGACGCTGACCGTTTCATGCGGGAAGCGTGTGCTGGCAAGGGAGTATAGGTTTTGAACCGTTTCAGGTGTAGTACTGGTAGTTTGCAAAACTACTCAATTATTACACTCAGTTTCCTAAGAAATTGTGGTAAAAACGTTACTCCACAACCCGCTTCCCTTCTCCTTCCTCTTCCACCGCCCGCGCACGTCCACGGGAAGTGACCGGTCAACCCTTATATAGGAGTGCTAGCACAAAAAGATGCATGCATGACCACTAAAATTTCCATATTAAAGCGCCGCTCCGGCGGGAGTATGGCGTATGTTGTTACCTTTGGCCGACCCATGGCTACCGGGCGACGGCGACCAGAGAAGAGGTGGTGGGAGGGAAATGAATGCAGCTACTGTTTGGGTTCGCCTTCCGGCTTAAATAAATGTGCAGTATCACGTGTACCCGCGGGTGCACAAATTGTAACATACGTGTCTGCTTAAGTGGGCGTCACGTAACTATTGTGTGTGAGAGAGAGAGATTCTGAGAGACAGAGTGCGTGTGTGCGACTCTACTCTTTGGACATGTACCCAACCTTTTGCATCGGGATATAAGTATAATGGTATTTACTTTAGCTAGTGATTTACATGGCCATGTTAACGTGGTTGTGCCAAAAAAATGTCACTTCCTGCTCGTGATTTGCGTTATATAATTACAAGCAAGATTCTCATGCATTGCATGGAACATCAATATGCATTTTTTTTACAGAACACCTGTTGTGATTGACCCATGCAGGAGTAATCCCATGTGTAAAAACTAATGATATCTCAAGATTTTTATAGGAAAACTGGTATCTCAAGAATGTCATTGAAAAAATGAAAGATGAGAGATAAGGCGAGGAGGAGTGGAGTGTGGAGGTGACTGGTGGTCGGAATGGGCGGAGGCATGGGGATGGACGGCGCCGGCAGGCGGCAGCGGCCACCATGCATGCTAGATTGTTCCAGAGACTTATTCCTTTTTTAATTGCTGAGCAATGAGGTTGCGCGAGATAATGATGTGGAGAGAGGTGCCGGTATCTTTTGTAAAATTATCATAGTTTGCTTTCTATCCTCAGATATAGATCATACGGTCTGTATTACAAGATGGCAGGCACACCATCACCACCAACACATTTTTTTTATAAGGGTACAGATGATAAGTTTGCTGACTACTAAAGTAAAGTGGAATTTGTCCATGTTATGAAAGTAAATAAAGGTGATTGTTTTCATACGGGTAAGGTTGGATGAAGGGTGGTAGGAACAAATGCTCCACCTAGAGCATGTGTGTGTGAGATGGAGTCTTAGTGTGTGTGGGGTGTGTGTGTGTGTGTGAGAGAGAGAGAGATGGAGTCTTAGTTTGTGTGTGTGTGAGAGAGGGAGAGAGATGGAGTCTTAGTGTGTGTGGGGGGGTGCGTGCTTGCATGTGTGTGTTTGTGTGTGTGTGTGTGAGAGAGAGAGAGATGGAGTCTTAGTGTGTGTGTTGGGGGGTGCGTGCATGTGTGTGTGTGTGTCGCGGGGTCCTCTGTGGCGGATATAATTTAAGTGTGCATGGCTTTCATCATAGAGAGGTGATGTGTATGGCAGAGGCCACCAACGATGGGGTGTGAGAGAGAAAATGCCTGTAGAGAGGGAAGAGAAGGTGTGTGCGCGTGAGAGGAGTCAACTTTGAGAGAACGTGTTTGTTCGAGAGACACTGAGGAAGACTACTATATATCAGTGGTGCATGTAGGCGGGTGTCGGTGTCAAAACCGGCGGATCTCGGGTAGGGGGTCCCGAACTGTGCGTCTAGGCCAGATGGTAACAGGAGGCAAGGGACACGAAGTTTTACCCAGGTTTGGGCCCTCTTGATGGAGGTAAAACCCTATGTCCTGCTTGATTAATATTGAAGATATGGGTGTTACAAGAGTAGATCTACCACGAGATCAGAGAGGCTAAACCCTAGAAGCTAGCCTATGGTATGATTTTCTGTTGTGATTGTTGTCCTACGGACTAAAACCCTTCAGTTTATATAGACACCGGAGAGGGTTAGGGTTACACAACGTCGTTCACAAAGGAGGAGATATCCATATACGTATTGCCTAGCTTGCCTTCCATGCCAAGTAGAGTCCCATCCGGACACGAGACGATGTCTTTAATCTTGTATCTTCATAGTCTAACAGTCTGGCCAATGGAGATAGTCCGGCTGTCCGGAGACCCCCTAATCCAGGACTCCCTCAGTAGCCCCTGAACCAGGCTTCAATGACGATGAATCCGGCGCGTAGTTGTCTTCGGCATTGCAAGGCGGGTTCCTTCTCCGAATACATCACAGAAGAATTTGAATATGAGGGTAGTGTCCGACCCTGCAAAGTAAGTTCCACATTCCACCGTAGAGAGAATAATGTTTTCGCAGATCTAATTTGCTAGCTTGTTTCGGCAGCATGACGTTACGTCATGGCCCGGTGATTATTCGAACCGTTTCTTTTAACCATCCCCGCACATAACGTGAGGCAGTTTCGTGACACGTCTTGCCGAAGCGGAGATCGTGTTCCCCCAATTACGGGATTCTCATCAATACGGGCGTGGGTAACCCAACCGTGTCTAGGACTCCTAGATTATAGGCAAGTCCTAAACGGCTACGGAGAGGACGCTTGATATTCACCCTCTTTATAAAGGGACGGGGTTTTTTCTTTTTCTCTCTCGTGCTCAATCGAACCCTTCCTCTGCCTCGAGTTCTAACACCCAAAGCCAGGTTAGGCGCTCCGAATCTTCAATCAAGTCCGGATCCAGCCTTCAAGACCGATGGATGCCGTCCTCTGTGTCGGAAGAGGACATTAAGAAGTTCAGGGAGGCCAGATACCTGACCGCCGAGGTTTCGCATCGGCTGCCTGCTCAAGGGCAGGTCGTCCCTACTCCCGAACCCAACGAGAACGTTGTGTTCGTCTCCCACTTCCTTTGAGGTCTAGGCCTCACTCTGGATCCTTTCGTCAGGGGCTTGATGTTCTATTACGGGCTAGATTTCCATGATCTAGCTCTGGTCTCCTTTCTCCACATCTCGACATTTATTGTCGTGTGTGAGGCCTTCCTCCGCATTACCCCTCACTTCGGCTTGTGGCTCAAGACCTTTGAAGTGAAGCCGAAGATGATCGAGGGGCAACATGCAGCGTGCGGAGGTGCATCAATAGGCAAGATGGCAGGAGCTCCATGGCCGAAAGGTTCCTTTCCAGAGGTGTCCGAATTATTGCAACGGGAGTGGTTTTACGTCACGGCTCCCAGGAGTGCCAAGTGGGCGGCTACCCCCGCTTTCCGCTTGGACCCCCCACCACAACTGATGTCATGGATTAGCAGGGGTCTAAGCTGGGGTCCAGCCAAGGACGTGCCTATACTGCAAAGCCACATCCGAGATCTCTTCGAGGGAGATTTTAATTTGGTTGCGGTAATACAAGTTATGCTGGTTCGTCAAGTCCAGCCTTGCAAACGCCGGCCCCTGTGCTTGTGGGAGTTCAACCCAGAGGGGCCACGTGCCATTCAAAGTTTCCTCGGCCTGACGCACGAGGATATGTACAAGTCATTCTTCGGACCTCAAGTGGAATGTCCGGATATCACCGAGGACGTGGGCCTGAGCAGTAACCGCGCCGCCGAACAAGTAAGAAATCCTCTAGCCGAACACGTTGTTTTTTATTCGAAGTTATTTCTGAGAGTTCGCTTTTTGACCAGGACTGGCTAACAAAGGTGAAGATGATTCGGTGTTTGCCCCCCTCCCTGAGGGTTTGGAAAATCTGGTATTGGAGAAGATGCTCGAGGTTTCACCTTGCCCGGAGCCCTTGAAGGAAGATACCGAGGGAGATAATATGGGCGGACGCGGGCCCCCATCGCTATCCGCTCCAACCAAGGGAACGAGCGTCTCCATGAAGGAGGACGATCGGGGGAGGAAAAGGACTACTTCCGAGGATCCAGAAGCCGAAGCCTCCAAACGGGAGAAGAGGTCTCCCAATGAGGGTCCTGCCTTGGGGGGTGCTTCTGCCGCACAGAGACCGTGGGGGGATCAGCCCTCCAACGAGTCATAAGTGATCCAAAATATTTCAATAGTAAAGGTATGCTATCTTTTTCCTCTGAGAAAATAACCACCGCATCTATCTTGCAGTTCGGGCCTCAGCCCCTCTCAAATGAGCTCGTCTTCAGGGGATCTTCTTCCAGAGATGATGGAGAGCGAAACGCCTCCCCCGGACTCCTCCGCTCCAGAAGCGGGCGACCCCAAAGTGTTGTCGCGGAGGGCCTCTCCGGATCCGGTGAGGCCAGAAGATAATCCCGTAGACCCCCAAAGTCCCCAGTGTCCGGCTCCCGAAGAGAGCATACGAAAGAGTCCGGCACCGTCTGGTGTGCGGTCGAACGTTCTGAGGGAGTTGGTGAGGCGAGCGGCCATCTTAGAAGAGCACCGTACACTGATGGGTACGGTGATGGAGAGAATCTCGTCCGCTGAAAGTGGATTACATGAAGCCTATATGAGTCTATTGACAGGCTTTGAGGTATGTGAGATAATATGTGATAGTATTGCACATGTTATAGTAGCCCCTGAGACTCTGGTTGTCGTCGAGAACGGCGGCGAACAGAGGATCATATTCCCAGGCAATAACCAAACTGCCTTTATGTGCAGGTGGTGGGAGCTCCGGTGGCTAGCCGGACTAGGGAGTTTGCCCAATTAAAACGGCAACTGGATGCGGCAGATGCCAACATCGATCTTGTTAACAAGAGGCTTGACGAGGCACAGGGTAAGTGTTATTATCCGGTGAACGCCAGATAGTAAGAGCAGCATAATGCCAGATTTAATATGTTGTGACTGCAGATGGAGCTGCCACCGTGGAAGCCTTGCGGGCGGAACTTGCCAGAGCCAAGGAACAAGCAAGGATTAGTAATGCGGCTGCTTTGAAGGCAGCCGAAGAGTTGAAAGCCGAGAAGGCCGCACATTGCGAGAGCCAGGAGAGGATGGCCAAGATGGCCGTAGAATTAAAAGACACTGCCGACCGTTGCCGGTTCCTTGAAAAACAAAACCGAGCGAAGGCAACGGACCTTGAGAAGGACGCGGCGGCGGACAAAGACACCCGTTCTTTTATGAGAGCGAAGAAGGAGGAGCCGCGGGAAGCCGGGGATATTGCGGCTGGGAAACCCTTCATGTTACGGAGGAAGTTCGGAGATCCTCGGTATGCCCCTCTGGATCGGCTGTGGAGTTCGGCAGATGCGTATATGGATTTGGCGGCGAGCGCTGCCGATGCGGCCAAGTACTTCCAAGGTCAGACAGATCGTGAAGTGGACAAGCTGTTCTGGACGCAATTCCACGTTCCAGAGCGTCCGCTTTCATTAACTGACCAGCTAGCCGAATGGGCCGAACTGAATAGGTTGTCAGGACTCGCCATGAGGTCTGTTGTGGATCAGCTATGGCCGGAAAGACCAAAGCCGAACAACTATTTCAGCTTAGTGCAGCGGTTCCTTGATGCGGTGCCGCGCATTAATGCGATGAAGAGGTCGGCGTGCATAGAAGGCTCGCGGATGGCCCTTGCCCGTGTTAAAGCATACTGGGCAGAGATGGACGCTACCACTGTTGCGGCGCAGGGATCGGCCATAGGCCAGGTGGCTACCGAGCACTATTTCGAGGAGGTTCTCGAGGGTGCTCGTTTGATAGAAGCCCAGTGCTCGAAAAATATTGTGTTTGAGTGATATGTATTTTCATTGTAAGCACAATGCTTTTATGAATTTTTTATAAGGTTATTTTTATACTTTTTCCTGAAAGTACTATGATGCCTCCTGTGCGGCCGTTTATGTATACCTGTGTATAACCTGAAAGATTGCAGCCGTCGGCTTCAACCCCCACGCATAAATTGCGGGGGTGTTCGCAAAAAACGCGTGTTCACACTTAACCCAATGTCTTGGTCCTATTAAGGAGGTGATAGCATAGCGAGCGAGGCAACCGGACTATAATGCTCTAACACTTTCACTTAGCCATAGGAGTTTGACAGTGGGGCTACTAGATAGCCCTTGGTGGCTCCGCACCCTCCCGATCGAGGGGTGCATACATGCCTGGCCAGGAAACGACCCTTCATTAAGGCGGAGGAATTCTAACATTCCGAGAGGTCACCGAGTGGTTGACCAGTCTCACGCTATATCATGACAACCAGTTTTCGACTTTCTCTACTAAGGTGCTCGTCCGGATGAACTAGGGCACAATCGCAGTAGTTCTCCTAGTGCTACCTTAGCCGGTAAAGTGGAACATAAGGCACCAAACACAGGAGCCGGTCAAACCCAACATTTGACCAAAGACAATGATTTGGAGCTGATGCATATAAGGCCAAACTCGCGACGCCGAACCCGCCCTAAGGTATTCGGTCTTTATGGTATAAACTGGG